>NC_056061.1:39125000-39380000 GCF_016772045.2 Ovis aries | reverse complement strand
TTTGCATTAAAAAGTATCATCTCTCTGTCTCACACACATACATGCACACACACACACACACACACACACACCCCAGAGAAAGAGGGAGGGTGGAAGCAAGGGTTTGAGAAAAATACCCCATGGGAGAATATTGACTCTTTTTAATGACCTGATTTAGGTTTTTTATTTAATTTTTATGTATTTTTCCTTTTAGCTAGATATTTTAGGTATATATTTTGTTCATGTTACAAAGCAGTAAGGAGAGTAGCTGGAGACAAACTTGAATTCTCTGAATTTAGGGAAAATATGAATATACTTATAGTTAAGAGAGCTATATACTTTTATAATTTTGGCTTATTTCTATTTTATTTGAGATAATCTATTAGAAACCATTGCTCTATGACCATTATGCAGAGGCAAGAAAAGCAAGTCCTGTCTACCAGGGACCTTTCCCTAAGATATATTGGATTAATGATGTTTTATACACAGAGTACAAAGAAGTAGAATATAGGCATTGGCAAGTGTATAAATTAAATAAGCAAATACTGAGTCAGTGAAAAGAGGAAGAAATATTTGGGATTATGATGAGAAAGTGCCATGTTTAGAGGGATACAGGTAAAGGGAAGGCTTTATGGATAGTATAAAATCTATATATGGATAAAATCTATATATGGATAGATTTCAGGAGTTGCCTAAACTAAGGAACAGAGGAAGAGTTATGAATCAGTTCTTCCTATTCTTAACAGATGTGAGCGTTACTAAAGGATCTTTTTTCCAATCCTTGACCTTTTGACCTTTACATTTAGTTTTTTTCTGGCAGAGACACGAGTGGAAATTTTCACTATAAGTCATCAGAAATGAGTATTTTTGATGAATATTACACACTATTACTGCTGTAGATGTCACCAAATTCATAACCTATTTTAATCTTCCCAATAACTCTGTGAGCTAAATATTATTTTCCTTATTTTACAGAAGAGAATGATGAGAATACTGAAGTGGAGAATGTGTAGGTAATAAGTCAGGATAGTCCTTCAGCCCAGGCCATCATCCCTTACATGCTATGCTCTAGCCATCACAACTGCATACTCACCCAAACCCCATGAGACCGCTGTGATGTTTAACAACAGAAGCTATGCTTATTCAATGGCCTGCAAAGAACACTAACTTTTAATTGAAGAATCAGCTTTTGCTCCTCAGTTTTTTCAGTTCTCAGTAAGATTCTCAGTATTCTTTTGTGCAGGAGTGCTTAAACTTGAACAAACACCTGGAATGAACTATAAGAATCAGCTAGAAATTTTGTTGAACAGAGATTTCTGGGCCTAATCCAGAGTTCCTCATTTAGTAGGTCTGGGGTAAATTTGAGAATTTGCAGTTTTTAGAATTTATCAGGTTATGCTGATGCTGCTAGTTTGGGGATATAGCTTATAAAAAAAATAGAGATGTAAAGTGTCTCCAAGTTTTTGAGCTGAGCAATTGAAGAATGAAGTTGACATGGCCTATTATAGGAAAGACACAAGTGCAACAGATTTAGTTTCAGAAACAGTGAATTTGAGATACATGTTTGATATCCAGTTGGAAGAATCATGCAGGCAATTCCATGTATATAGCCAAACAAGATACATAAACTTGGGAATTGTTGGGATAGTTTAATAGATGATATTTATGGCATTGATACTAGATGCAATTACAAATTGAGTATAGAGAGAAAAGGACCAAGGACTGACCTTTGTGGCTCCCCAACAGTAAGAACTTGAGAGAGAGAGCAGAATGAATAAAGAATATGGAGAGGGAAGAACAACTGAAGTCGGAGAAAACAGAGTGACTCAGTGTCTCAGTCAGATCATCTTGTTTGCATTTTTTAAAAATATAAATTTATTTTAATTGGAGGTTAATTACTTTACAATATTGTATTGTTGTTTGCATTTTAAAAGGATCACTCTGGCCAATGTATTGAGAATAGACTTTAGTGGGCCGTAAGGGAAGCAGGGAGACTAGTTAAAGGAACATTCCAATAATATAAATGGGAAATATTGATATTTTGGTTCATAATGGTAGCAGTAGAAATAGTGGTAAAAGTTGTGTGCATGCCAAGTCGCTTCAGTCATGTCTGACTCTTTGCAACCCTATGGACTGTAGCCCACCAGGCTCCTCTGTCCATGGGATTCTCCAGGCAAGAATACTAGAGTGGGTTGCCATTCCCTCCTGCAGGGTAAAGGTTAGATCTGACATTTATTCTGAGGACAGAACTGTCAAGATTTGCTGAAGGATTGATTATGAGATGTGAGAGATAGAAGTGATAAGACTTTGGTTTGAGCAACTGAAAATATAGTTACCATTTACTGAAATGAGGGAAGTGTGAAGTAGGAACAAGTTTCATTGAAAACAAATTATTTGGGTTTATTTTATGTTATATTTGTGTTTTATATTAAACATCCAACTAAAGATGTGAATTTAACAGTTAGGTATAAAAATGTGAGGTTCGATTAAGAGGTTGGTTCTAGAGATAGAAGTTTAAGAATTATCAGTCTAGAGATGGGTAATTAAAGCTATTAGTCTGCATGAGATTACTAGGGAAGTAAGAGTAGATGGATAAAAGAAAGTATCTATAGACTGAGCACTGAGGCTTCCAATATTAATAGGTCAGAACTGCTGCTGCTGCTAAGTTGCTTCAGTCGTGTCCGACTCTGTGCGACCCCATGGACAGCAGCCCACCAGGCTCCCCCATTCCTGGGATTCCCCAGGCAAGAACACTGGAGTATGTTGTCACTTCCTTCTCCAATGCATGAAAGTGAAAAGTGAAAGTGAAGTCACTCAGTCGTGTCCGACTCAGCAACCCCATGGACTACCAGGATCCCCTGTCCAGGGGATTTTCCAGGCAAGTGTACTGAAGTGGGTTGCCCTTGCCTTCTCGAAAAGGTCAGAGAGATGAGAAGAAACAAGTAAAGGTGACTAAGAAGGGGAAACTGGTGATTTAGGAGGAGATCCAAGAAATCATGCTTTACAGGAAGCCAAATGAAGCTCCTCTGTTTCATGTGTGACAAATAATGTGGTAGGTGAAATAAGAGGAGCTCTAGAATTGACCACTGAGTTTAGCAATATGAAGTTTATTGTTGGCTATGTTCAGAGAAGTTTTGGTGGAATATGGGAACAAAACTCAGGAATGGATTCCAGAGACAGTGTGAATATTATTGGAAACAATGAAAATAATGCAAGTAGACAACATTTTCTAGGAATTTTGCTGCAAAGGGATTATAGAAAAGATCTGGTAACTAGAAAGAGAAAGTGGTGTCAATTGCTGTTTTTGTTTTGTACCCCCGACCCTGTTTTATTTGGATATAGTAAGACATATACCACTATGTAATTTTAAGGTATACAGCATAGTGATTTGACTTTGATACATCATGAAATGATTACCAAAACTTCAGTTAACATACATCAACTCATATAGATATCAAAAAAAGAGGGTCTACTCTGGTAACCATATAGCAATGTTAACTATAATCATCATGTTGTACATTACATCCCCACTGCTTATTTATCTTATAAACTGGAAGTTTGTACCTTTTGACCACTTTCATCCAATTCCCTTTCTCCCTTCCTCTTCTAGTAACCACAAACCTGATCTCTTTTTCTGTTTTTTTTTTTTAAGTTGATTTGATATATATGTGAGATCATATAGTATTTGTCTTTGTCTGACTTATTCACATAGCATAATGCCCTCAAGGTCCATTTATGTTTGGTCACAAATAGCAGAATTTCCTTCTTTACTGTGGCTGAATAGTACTGCATTATACAGGTATGTAAACCACACCTTTTTAATTCATTCATCTGTTGATGGGTGCTTAAGTTGTTTCTATGTCTTGACCATTGTAGATAATGCTGAACATGCAGGTGCAGATATCCCTAACAGTGTTTTCATTTCCATCAGATATATTCCCAGAAGCGGAATAGTTGGATAGTCTGATAGTTCTTAATTTTAATGGATACTATATATTGTTTTCCATAACAATTAAAATTGCACCCACAGTGCACAAGGGTTCCCTTTTTTCACATCCTTGCCAATGTCTGTTATCTCTTGTCTTTTTGATGATGGCCATTCTAATAGCTGTGAAGTGATATCTCATCGTGGTTTGATTTACATTTCCCTTATGATTAATGATTTTTTGAGTACTTTTTCATGTACCTGTTGGCAATTAATACACCTTCTTTGGAAAAATGTCTATTCAGATCCCTTTTCCATATTTAATTGGATTATTTGTTTTTTGGCTATTCAATTGTATGAGTGTTTATATATTTTGGATATTAACCCATTATGTGATATGTGGTTTACAAATATTTTCTCTCCTTCCTTAGGCTTTCTTTTCAGTTTCTTGATCATCTCTTTTGCTGTGCAAGTTTTTAGTTTGATGTAATCCCATATGCTCATTTTTTTATTTTGTTGTTTGTGCTTTACTTGTGTTGTTATCCAGATAATTGTTGCCAAGACTCATGTCAGGGAGCCTTTTTTCCTATGCTTTCTTCTAGTAGTTTTATGGTTTCCAGTATTACGTTTAAGTTCTTAACACATCTAAAATTAAGTTTTGGAAGTGGTGTGAGATAGGGATCTTATTTTATTCTTTTACATATGACTATCCAATTTTCCAAGTACTATTTATCAAAGAGACTCTCTTTCCTTCATCGAGTATTTTTGGCTTCCCATCAAATATTGGTTGATTATAAATTTGGTTGTTTTTAAAGAAAGAGGAAACAACAGCATATTTCTATGCTAATAAAATAAACCAGAAGTGAAAAAACTGATAGTACAGGAGAATTTCTAGAATAATACCTTTGAGAAGGTGAGAGGGATAAGATCTAATGCATAGGTGATGTTAGCATTGAATAGCATCAAAAACACAGCCATTATAAAAGAAGGGAAAGGAGATTATTTGTACCTAGATGCAAATGAGTGGGTTTATTTGGTGGTGGAGGTCTGTGGAAGATTTCTGCTAATTGTTTCTATTATCTCAGAGAAATAAACCATCTTCTGCAGTAAGGATAGTGGGTGTATTGTGAGGTAAACAATATGACTGAGACAAAATCCTATGTAAAAACTTGTCTCTTTAGGTAAAATAGGTCAATTGAGCTAATTATATTTAGGCTGAAACTAAGGAGAAAATAAGCCACGCTTCCTTCTCATTGCAATACTCATAGCACACTGCTCTAGTCTTTCTGTGATGGACCATTGAAAGCAATGTGGGTCAAGAACTGGATAAACTGATGATACGTTGTTCAGATCACAACTGCTACAGTGGATCTTACAGATATTCTTCTTGGATAATATCCTCTGTCCTTACTCTCTTTTGGCTTTTACTGGACAGGAAGATAAAGATCCTAAGAAGCAGAATCATGGTCCAAGAGTTGCTATTTATACGGCATTAATTATAAACCATATCCAGCTCAAGGGGATAAATTATAGGAACATTCTGCTATAGCATCAAGTGTAAGACATTTATACATTTGGGAATGATCAATTGGGTGCTATTTTCATATTTTGATATTTTTTTGTTTACAGCATGCAAATAAACAGATTTCTTTTATTATCTGCTTGGTGAACAGTGTGGTTGAGTCAAACTGCATAAGTGATCTTAGGAGAATTGGCATAGGCCATTTGTAAATTAACCAAGCTAGGCTAAAAGCTACTCTGCAGTAGATAAAATATTTGTGATTAACCTGAGAGGAATCAAAGAAGAAAGTTTACTGCAAGGACTGATGCTGAAGCTGAAGCTCCAATACTTTGGCCACCTGATGAGAAGAGCTGACTGATTGGAAAAGACTCTGATGCTGGGAAAGACTGAGGGCAGGAGGAGAAGGAGGTTACAGAGGATGAGATGGTTGGGTGGCATCAGACTCAATGGACATGAGTCTCAGCAAACTCCAGGAGATAGTGAAGGGCAAACCTGGCATATTGCGGTTCATGGGGTTGCAAAGAATCAGACACAATTGAGTGATTGGACAACAACAAACCTGAGAGGAATCAAAGAAGTATGTCTGAATCATGGTTCATAGAGAGATGGGAACCATGATACCTTAAACCTAGAAGGGCTAAAGCAGTTGAGAGGAGCCCAGCAATTGCTAATGTATCTTGTCTCTGAAAGATCAGGGCACCTGTTCCCTTAACTGTGGATGTGAAAGAAAGTAGCGAAAGTGTTAGTAGCTCAGTCATGTCCAACTCTTTGCAACCCAATGGAGTGTAGCCTGCCAGATTCTTCTGTTCATGGAATTTCCAGGCATACTGAATACTGGAGTGGGTAGCCACTCCCTTCTCCAGGGGATCTTCCTGACCCAGGGATCGAACCCAGGTTTCCTGCATTGCAGGAAGATGCTTTACTGTCTGAGCCACCAGGGAAACCCAAACTGTGGATGTGAGAGGATCTTACAGATTAGATAGCAAATGAAGCATTGTGGATGTACCGTTAGCCAATATTCTTATAACACACATCTTATTGTGATTTTAGAATTAATGGATTAACTAAATCTCATAATGCCAGGGGCCAACTTAATAGCATGAATGTAAATCTAGGGTACAGAAAACTAGAAAGAATAGGTGCACCTCTGGGCTTGTTTCTCACGGTTGAATTATTGATTTGATAAAGCTCTCCCAAGCCTCAGTTATGAACAATGATTTACACATAATAGGTGTTCAATAAACATGAATGATTGATTGTTTGATGAGTTAAAGCACACACAATTGCTGTTTATAAACTCTTACTTTGCAAGCTACCCAGATTTCTCACTAATTAGCTTTGTGCAGAAAAGCTTTCTTGTCTTTCTTTCTTTTCTTTTTTTTTAAAGAAGTAATTCCAAATACATCTACAGAATAGGGAGTGGCAGTTTTAGATTTCTTGGGAGCAACATCTATATACAATATGTGTTTGGATGATTTAAGTCTTTTAGGTGTATTTTAAGGTATGATTTCACATTTGTGTATAGAAGAAAAGTGCCACATAATTTTGAAAAATTAAATCATTTGATCTTTTGGCTCTGATGTTTTAGAAGGAAACCATATTCTGTCACACTACTATCACATGTAAAGAAAAAAAAACTATAGACAATCAGAATCATTCAGACAGCTTAGTTCTCAGTATTTCAGACATTTCTCTTTTTTTATGAGGAAAATACCCTGGGGTAGGTTTGCATGCCTTCTCCAGTAAGCAACTAAAATATTGGTGGAGATGATGATTTTTAGAAAATGTGAACTGTAGTAAATGAACACCAGACTTATCAAATATTCTGTGATGATATATAATGATGAATTAGGGAAAAATGGAAATGTAGGAAATATATATAGATACATATATATGTATTTTTAAGAGAAATGGATTTTCCAAAAATAAAATGTTAATTTTTTTAAGTTTTTCATCAGTTATTTGAATTATTTTAAGACTCTTTATTAGTAGTTTGAAGCCAATTTATATATACAATTTGTTGCTTAAGCATTTAGGAGATACTAGAAATTTTATAGATTGTGAATCTTACATAAAATAGTAATCCTATCTCTAATATAGCTTTGTATATAATAATTATATAAAATATTACACTTAAAAAATTTAGACTCTAAATTTAACTTAATTTAAAGTTAATTTAACTCTAAATTTAAATTAATACAAATTTGGAGAAATTCTAAACTTAGGACTTCCTGTTCTGTCAGAGAGTATAAATTCTAACATATGTTACCTTAAGAAATTATATTATTTTCCCAAATGTTTGCCTTCTTATGATAAATTCTGAAATTCATATATTATGCATTGTTACAAAATTTCAGTTTAAAAATTCAGTTAATTTGCTCAAATAATTTTATTTAAAAACCTCAAATTAATGTTAATGAATCAAACTATTTATGAATGTTTAATTTTAAAATAATTTGTAAATAATAAAATATTATAAAGAAAGATTTACACTGTGTGCCTAGGAGGACAGACTCAGCTCTTGTTTGGAACAAAATTCTATAAAGTAATTATCCTTCAATTAAAAAAAAATCAAGGAAAAATAAAACAAACTCACAAATATATCCAAACTTATCCATAGGACATGAAAAAAATGGGAGATTGGTTGTGATCTTCAGAGGCACACCAACAGTTTTATATAATATTGACTCTGACCAAATAGGTAATTAAACTGGGTTTTGCACTCAGATCTGCTAAACGAAGTCCAGATAATTATAGATTCTTTTAGGTTTTCTATTCCTCAAACAAATATCCATGCTCTTAAATTGGTCTCCTGAATGCCAGTGATATTTCAGATATATCCAAATATATCTGAAACATCTGCTTACAGATATTTCAGGTATCATACAAAGGAATAAGAGAATACATTGAGAAGTTAAAGGTCATCAGTATGCCACTGATTGCGCAATCATAGTTTGTCATTTGATGAAGGCATGGAGTAGCAGTTATTAAAACCCTTCACGATTGTATGGGGTAACCCAACTCTGTTTTCTGCCATTTGGCTTGACTCTTCAGTAGGATTCCTAGTTCCTGGTAGAACAGAAAATCCCCAGTCCAAAGTTTGTTCAGTTCAGTCTCTATGCTGCCAATGACAATGCATTACAGTAAACTCACAGAAGTCACATTCTTCCGTGATTCTATATGTTATTTAGAATAACGTCTTTTCAGTTCCCCTTTGGATTAAATTCAAAATTTCGAGGAATGGTACTCCAAGATGGTCTAAATTTTATTAAATGTACTTTAGTACATCATCAGTTTTTATATCTTGATGGTCAAATTTAGTCAGTTGTTTTTTTTTGTCTTTGACTGTTACAGCCTTCAAACTGATTTCCTGTTTCAGCTTTATCTCTCTCCCACTTAACTGCTGATAAAAATCATTTTTTAGATTTCTTTAATGGTTTTTCATTTATAGATTGGAAACTAAGTTCATTTGCTTGGCATTCAAAGCTCTGCATGGCTTGGCCTGTGGCACTGGTTTTGTTTCTTGTCCCTATCTGTGTTGTAAATTATTCTTTAGCTTTCTAAATCTGCTCGTTGTTTCCCTAGTCACATGCTTTGTCTCATTCACTTTGTCAAGGTGTCTTTTAGCAGGAAACTTTCCCTTTCTCTTCACCTAATTACTCCTACTCACCTTGGAAAACTCGGTCTTAACTCATTCCAGAGATTCTTTCCAGATGATTGTCTCACCTCTAAACTGGATGCCTGTCCTTCATGCTTTTACAATAGATGCTGGCATTCAGGATGTGTTGGAGTTACCAGTAACTCCATCTTCCATCTTTTAGGCTTATTTTCAAAGAAGCAAATCTGTTAAAGAACAATAGTTAATGAGGAACAAAGGAGCAATGTATTAATTACTGTGCGTGTGCCTGATAATCCCCACTGCAAGGGAAATTGGATCGGATATTATGTAGGTCAAGAGATTTAAGCCAGGTTCCTTGATTCTAAGTGTCTATGTAATCTCTTCCACCTCTATTGAATGGTGGCCCATCAGAACCATCTTTTTCTTCTTCAGTTTCAATAGCTTATGCATAAGCTGTTAGGGATAATTAGACTTCCAGATTTAAAGAAAAGGAACTTAAGATCAGAAGACCTGGCTTAGACATTTTGACCCAAGTCTCATTCTCCATAGCTGAACCTCACCAGCTGACTTAGAATGCCAGTGTTCATCCAGGCAGTTCATTTAACAAAAGTGTTTGGGCACCGTCTATACCCCAATATCTTCTGGCT
Organism: Ovis aries; assembly: GCF_016772045.2. Taxonomy (NCBI): domain Eukaryota; kingdom Metazoa; phylum Chordata; class Mammalia; order Artiodactyla; family Bovidae; genus Ovis; species Ovis aries. The sequence goes on along the minus strand of NC_056061.1, from coordinate 39,370,308 downwards.
GAGCCACTGGAGAAGTAATATTGGGAAGCACAGAGAAGAGAAGCCTTCCCTCCAGCTCACATTGATCTAAGCGTATGGAAGGAATCTGTGACTCATTAGGTGTTTCATAATCTTAATTTGTCATCTGTATCTCATGCAGTTTCTGAATCTGTTTAGATATCATCTTCTGGTTTCATTTTCCGCAGATATGCCATAAAATTGTCTATTGCCTGTCAGTGCAGTTTTGTAGAAGAGTGCCAGGTATACTTGGAAAACTAGTACATAGTATTTTTTCTTGTTTTGTGTAGGTAATATGTATTTAATGTAAAAAAAAACCACAACAGATAATATAGTTGAAAAAAGAAAAAAATGAAATATAAAATAAAATCCACAATCCATATATAATTATAGACATTTTATGATAAGGTCTCAAATCGTAAACACTCTTCTCAGGATGATGAAATTTGCCGTAGAGCTACAGTTGCAATCAAATAGTTCCTATGGAACATGAAACTTCAGGTTTGCAATGATTATTATAATGATAATGATGATGATATCAAAATAGTAATTATTTTTTTTACATCTACTATGTATCAGGCAGTATAGTAGGCTCTTTATGCATGAAAATTCCTCAATGGACTTTTGAAGTAGACATTATTATCCCTATTTTATAGGTGTATAAATAAACTCAGAAGAATCATATATATTTTTTGAATATTTAGCTTTATTTATAAAAATATTTTGAGAAGACATAGGTTGTATTTTATACACAAATATACGTAATTTATCTAAATTTAGAATGGCTTCCAAAGCTCACAGAAACCTTAGCAGGAAATGTAGAAATAATTTCAAAATAATGACCCAAGAGGAGTTTAAAAGAAATATATAATCTTGTTTGATGACTAATTCCTCATGTCAATAAATACCAGATTGGGAGACATAACAGCTATAGTAACTTGGCAATCAAATTGGATGGGATAGATTGCTATTCTGTTGTGGGCAGGCCTTTTATATTTTAAAAGTAATAATGTTTTTATTTGGGTTTCTTGGTGGCTTAGTGGTGAAGAGTCCGCCAGCAATGCAGGAAACTTGCAAGAGATGTAGGTTTGATCCCAGGATCAAGAAGATCCCCTGGAAAAGGAAGTGGCAACTCACTCCAGAATTCTTCCTTGGAGAATCCCATGGGCAGAGGAGCCTGGCATCGATGGGGTCACAAACAGTCTGACACATCTGAGTGGTTAAACAACAGCAACAACAAAAGCCTGTTGTCATTTGGAATTAGACAGAAAAGCAGATGCAAGAGAGATTTGGTCTACATGGAAAAGACTGCTATTAGAAACAAAGTGTGAAGACTCTAATTCTAATTTTAAAGGCATAGAGATTGTATGGGCTTCCCAGGTGGTATTAGTGGCAAAGAACCCGCCTGCCAATGTAGGAAACATAAGAGACGTGGGTTCAGTCTCTAGGTTGGGAAGATCCCCTGTAGGAAGGCATGGTAACCCATTCCCATGGATGCCTAGAGAATCCCATGGACAGAGGAACCTGGTGGGCTACAGTTCACAGGGTTGCAAAGAGTCAGACATGAGATTGTATAAAAAGTAGAAGCAAAGAAATAACCAGTCAATAAGAAATATATAATCTTGTTTGATGAATAATTCCTAATGTCAGAAAATTCCAGATTGGGAGACATAGCAGCTATAGTAACTTGGCGTTCAAATTGAATGGGATAGACTGCTATTCTGTTGTTGGTAGACCTTTTATATTTTAATAATAATAATGTTTTTATTTAGAGAATAAATTGAATTTGGAGGTATGTATGTTATATGCTGCAATTTAACATCCTTGGAGGGTCTTCATATTTTTAAGAGTTCTTCAGTTTGAAAGAACAAGGCTTTCCTACAAATACCAGGGAAATTGTTCAGCAAGTTGTGCTGTTGATCACCACTGGATGGAAGTGCTCATAGAATTGATGAAGTGTCCTTGTAATTTTACAGCCTCCTTGAGTCACGTTCCTAGAACCCCAATCATTTTAAAATTGAAGTACCCTCAAAATTTCACTATTTTCTGAGCAATGTAAAATGATTTTGATATTTTATAACTTTATCTTTTTATATAATTCTTAAAATTCATACCCAATCTGTTTTCTATCATGATGATGTATGATTTAAACCTTGCATAAATCACATCAAATTAGTTGTGAAAAACAAAGAAAGGTATTATAATTTTAATATACCTTTCAGAAATGAGAAAGCATTGGTTAAAAGGCTATCTTGATTTCTGTGAGTTTAAACAGACAAAACAAGAAATTAACTCATGATTTTACAGATCTTAATAAAGTAGTGTATCTGTGCAAGATATAACAATATGACAAAAGAAAGACATAAATGTTTTAGCATTGGTCTGAAGAGACTGAAAGGGAGAAAAGCTAATATAACTACAATTTCCACAGCTTCCCTCTTTGCTACAAAATTATTCAGAAAAACATTGTGTGCTCATTTATATCCAGTGACCTTACTGTATGTCCTGGAGATATCATCGTTATCTTGTGCTATTAAGCTTTCTTTAGAAAATGTAAGATTAATATTAGTTTAATTGAAAGATTGAACAGAAACACTGACATCCGTTCAACCAAATCATTAAATTCAACACTCCATATGGACACAAAGAACATCTAATTTATCCAATTAAAATAATTTCTGTGCCCTTCAAAGGTATATTGCCATAACAAGTGATGAACCACTTTTTAATAATGTTACACTCTGTCCTCTTATGATGACTGTAACAGAAAAGAAGTATTTTATTTGATGAAGTAAGTAAGTTGGATCTCAAACCAAATACAAAGAAAATAATAGAGCTTCATTTAATAATGCTCCTGCTAGAAAATTTTGGCAAATAAATATATTTACTTTGTTGTCTGTTCCACATGAATTATTTTATTGGCAGGTTTATTTATTAATTATCCAGAGCAATGGTTTTGTGAAGCTCAAGCAAGTCTACTGAATAATAGATAATGTAGTCTTCCCAATAAGTCCATCAGGGATATTCAAGTTATTCCTAACATAATAAAAACTGTTCTGAAACAGAAGCAACTTAGGAAAAATATCTGGAAAGTTGAATGCAAGTGCATATTAATGAAAAGCAATTTGGCTGTTTTTCTAAATGAACTGTGAGAAAAATGTCCTGAGCATCGCAATAAAGATGGTATGTGAACTTTCAGAGAACTCTAGTATAAAGTGCCAAAGCAGAGAAAAGGTGGAAAGACCATGAGATTAATTTCTCTTTTTTGAAAAGAAATGGAGACAGCATAATTAGAGAAAATTTAAACCTTTAGAAAATTAAACATATCTTTAAGCAAATAAGTGATCTAAATACACTTATGTTTCCTTATACAGACTAGTTAAATCCCAGAGCACTGAGGATGTCCAGGCCAATGTTATTGCAAAAAAGAGAAGCCATGGATGATTGGTGTTCCAATTTTTGTGTACAGTTTTCAAAATTAAAGACAACTCTAGAAACTGTAGACCTACACTTTGACTTGTATTGTTCTTACCTTAAGGCATTCTTTATTATCTAAAATAATTCATGGATAGACAGAAAATAGAACAATAACCACCGTGAACTAGCTTGGGTCAAGTTTGACTAAAATGTTATAGTTGTTACTATTTTTTGCTATGTTCATTAGACAGGTCAGTCAAGGAAATGTGGTAGAATTGGTGCAACTAAATGAATGTCTAACAAGACATTTAAGAATGTCTGATGCTAAACTACTGAACAATCTGGGGATATGTATCTTATGTGATAGTTTAGGCAGGCAAATTAGTAACTTATTGATTGAGTGGCTATATCCTAAATACGCTTCTTAACGGACTGATGTCTGTAAGAAGGGTGATTTTTGATGGTGCGTTATGACCTCTGTCTTGGGTCATTCCTTGGTCAGTATCTTTGTTAACGCTTTAGATGAGGACAATGAATGGCATGCTGATCACCTTCAAAGGAAATGTAAAAGTAGGATAGAAAGAAACTCCACAGAAAATTTAGTATTGCCTAGCATTTAGTATTCATTGGAGAAGGAAATGGCAACCCACTCCAGTATTCTTCCCTGGAGAATGCCAGGGACAGGGGAGCCTGGTGGGCTGCCGTCTATGGGGTTGCACAGAGTTGGACACGACTGAAGCAACTTAGCAGCAGCAGCCTTAGTATTGCCGCGGACAGCGACAGCAGGCCCAGCTCAGGTACGACCAGCCAGCGAGCCCACTGCTGCTTGGGCCCGGGGTCAGGAGCCACCACCGCGGCCGACAGTGCACGTCACGGAAGGATCCGAATACTTTCTTCAAAGAACCTTCCTGCCAATGCAGGAGACACAACGGACGCGGGTTTGATCCCTGGGCCGGGAAGATACCCTGGAGGAGGGCACGGCAACCCCCTCCAGTATTCTTGCCTGGAGAATCCCATGGACAGAGGAGCCTGGTGGGCTACAGTCCCTGGGGTCGCAAAGAGTCAGACACGACTTAGTGACTTAACATTCATTCATAGCATTGCAAAAACCACAAAGAATTTGTTAAATAAATATGTTTTTTTCTGCAAAGAGATCCTAGATTGAACAATGGGTTGAATCTGTAATAAAAATATTTAATTAGAAATAAAATGCCAACATAAAAATGAAGGGTCATAGAGAACGAGCTTAAAGGTACACACGATTTAGTCAATAACAAGGTAAAAAACTTCTCATGAGTTACCAGTGAGATTGCCTCCCTACAAACCAGTCCTTACCACAGAAACTAAGCAGAATTCTTATAATATAAATGTCTAATAAAGTACAATTTACAAATTAGCAAAGTGATGGCTCTACCCTATTTCATGCAGGTCAGATTATAACTGGAATCTTATTTATTTCTAGGTACCAGTCTTCATATTGGGCATGGACATGTTAGATAAATCTAGGGTAGAAGGAAGTTGTGGAAACAATCATGTAGTTAAGATATTGATGCCAAATGTTTCTCTGATATTGTAAATTCATACATGATATTAATTTACAAAATGTAGGATCTTAACCTCTGTTCACTAAAATTTTATGTCCAATCTACCATTTCATTTAAACTGTTTACCACGTAGTCATAGTGGCTTATGTGATAATAAATCCAGTGCTGTAGAAAATTCTTACTTTTGACTTCTTGGTTGCATTTGACAGTGTTGAATGCTCTCAACTTTTTGAAATTCTCTTTTCTTGGCTTTTAGGACACCACAGGCTCCTAATTTTCTTTCTATTTTTCACCATGGACCTCATCTTTTTTTAAAGGCTACTTCCCCCAACTTAAATATTGGTATTCCTTCCTTTTTGTCCTGTTTCCTCTCCTTGTGTTACCGTGAATTCTCTTCCTGGAATTAGTTTTTATTGCCATCTATGGCCTCTGGTCCCATCACTTCATGGGAAATAGATAGGGAAACAATGGAAACAGTGTCAGACTTTATTTTTTTGGGCTCCAAAATCACTGCAGATGGTGACTGCAGCCATGAAATTAAAAGATGCTTACTCCTTGGAAGGAAAGTTATGGCCAACCTAGATAGAATGTTGAAAAGCAGAGACATAATTTGCCAGCAAAGGTCCATCTAGTCAAGGCTATGGTTTTTCCAGTGGTCATGTATGGATGTGAGAGTTGGACTGTGAAGAAAGCTGAGTGCCAAAGAATTGATGCTTTTGAAGTGTGGTGTTGGAGAAGACTCTTGAGAGTCCCTTGGACTGCAAGGAGATCCAAATAGTCCATTCTGAAGGAGATCAGCCCTGGGATTTCTTTGGAGGGAATGATGCTGAAGCTGAAACTCCAGTACTTTGACCACCTCATGAAAAGAACTGACTCATTGAGAAAGACTCTGACGCTGGGAGGGATTGGGGACAGGAGGAGAAGGGGATGACAGAGGATGAGATGGCTGGGTGGCATCACTGACTCGATGGATGTGTGTCTGAGTGAACTCTGGGAGTTGGTGATGGACAGGGAGGCCTGGCGTGCTGCAATTCATGGGGTCGCAAAGAATCGGACACGACTGAGTGACTGAACTGAACTGAATTGATGTACTTTGGGCTTCCTACTCTATGTGTCAGTTCCAAACCTCTCTCCTGAATTATAGGCCCCTTCTAGTGACCTGTTGAGCATCTCCACTTGGATGGAAATATACTTTCTTGAAAGGTGCAAGAGAAGGACCAGTTTTGTTTCTCAAATGCCAGTACACTAGTTATTCCTAATTATTCTGTTAGACTATAAACAAATGAAGGCATGCATATCTTGTCTAAGGCTATGCTCACAGCCACAGCTCATTGCCTGACCAAGTAGACTCTGTATCAGTAATGGTTAAATGAATGGCTAAACAAATCAGTGAAGCAATCATCAGACTCAGACACTTTTCCATAGTAATGTTTTCTATTGCAATTACCCTTGTCAAAACCACCATCATTTCCCACCTGAGATATAGTGCAGAATTCTAGTTGATCTCTCTCAAAATCATCTTACTCTAGTAAAGCTTTCATGCTGCTGCTGCTAAGTCGCTTCAGTCGTGTCTGACTCTGTGCAACCCCATAGACGGGAGCCCACCAGGCTCCCCCATCCCTGGGATTCTCCAGGCAAGAATACTGAAGTGGGTTGCCATTTCCTTCTCCAACGTATGAAAGTGAAAAGTGAAAGTGAAGTTTGTTTGAAACTCAGTCCTGTTTGACTCTTCGCAACCCTGTGGGCTGCAGCCTACCAGGCTCTGCCGTCCATGGGATTTTCCAGGCAAGAGTACTGTAGTGCGGTGCCATTGCCTTCTGTGAAAGCGTTCATAAACCAGTCCATATTTTATAAAGAACTATTTAAGCTAGCCTCTTAAAACACAAATCTAATCAGACCACGCTCCTGTTTAATATGTTTCAGTGGATTTCCACTGTTCTTGAACCTGATCTACAGGTTCCTGCTTCATTATTTATGACATTTCCCCATGACTTTTTACACTACCAATACTCTGGATGTCTTACATCTTTAAATGTGCCATATAATCTTTTTTTCACTCTGGTTAATTGTCTTCAGGTCTTGGAATGAAGCTTCTTCCTCCAGGAGACCTTCCCTACATTTTTATCCCAAGTTATTTTTCTTTTGACTTCCAAAGTTTGTTTTTACTGCCTTGTCATATCATTTATTCTTATAGATTTTAATGTCTTGTTTAATTATAAATGTCATTCACTAGATTGCACTCTGAGTAGGACAGGGGCAGGATGATTTGTCTATGTTACGTCCCCTGCTCCTAGTACAATGGCTAATGATTCATAGGTGTGCAATTACTGGATGCCTAAACAGCCACTGTAGTGTGTTCATGGATTGCTCTCTCTGTTTCTCTTGAATTGTGTTGTTCATCAAGAGTTGATACAATTTAATGCATGACAAAGAAAATCAAACACTACTAAAATCATTCTGTTTTGAAGTACAGTAATATGTTTGCAGAACAGAGGTTTAATTAAAAATGAATGGCTTATGTAAAGAAATATAACAATTGGATTCATAGAGCTGCAGTCCATAGTCTATTAACTCTAGTATTTGTAATGTAGTGTGGCAAATAATATGTCTAAAAAGAGTTAGGAACAATATTTAAATGTTTAGTATTATTTCAAGATTAGATGGGGAATCAAATTAAATTGAAAAATTAAAAGGAAAAGACCATTATACCTTATATAAATTATTCAGAATTTAGTATATAGTACTAAATTTTTGGTTTATATATGCTTTAACTTAGCTATTTTATTTACTTCCACAGGAACCCCCTGGCATGGTTTGTGGTATAGTGACATATTAAAAACAATGATACTAGGAAAGGTTAACCTGTACAAAATAAAGGAGTTACTAAGTATTGGGGTTGGACCTCTAACCTAAATCCCCTAATTTTTCGCCCCCTGTTTTATGCACTAGACTAAATAGAGTATCTTGTAACTCACTTTACATAATTTTCTGCTCCATTTGCTCACTTCAGTAAATGTGATCCTCCATTAGTCACTACATTTTACCTTTTTTGTGTCTTCATTTTAGCCCAGAGCAAAAAATTCATTTCAAAATTGTGGTTTCCATAAAATGTTAGGAAAGTGAGGAGAGAATGACCTTTTAAAGACCCAGCCATCTTCCTCCAGAAATGATAGGCAAATGAATTGTATAGAAGTCAATTTTTTTTAATTGAGGGAAGATTGATAAATCAACTAAAAGTATGAGATGTAGATAATGCTTACCAAGTTTTAAATACTCAACATATATTTGTTTAAGTGATCTTCAAAATAACTCTATGAAGTAGTTACTATTGCTATCCCCATTTTGCAGAAGAGGAAACTGAGGCACAGAGAGGTTCAGAAAGTGGTAAGTGTGTAGATGGGATTCTAACTACAACATTAGGACCCAGAATCTGCTTTTAACCACTATGGTAACCTGTTTTTTAATAAATGTTTTTTCTTGACTTCCTCAAATCTCTTAAATTCACTTATTCAAAAAATATATATCAAACACTGAACATTGATCGGGCACTGAAGGTGAAAATCAGATATGGTTCTTGTTCTTCAGAAACTGTATTAGCTTATTTCTACTGATATTGAGTATTCTGTCAAATATTTTTTTTTCTCTTCCTCAAGTGGATATCTAATCGAGGTCCAACTATATAAGAAGATAGAAAACTGATGTTTGAAAAGTTGTTGTAGTATAACAGGTACACTCCTATAAAGTTCCTTTATTGAAAAAAAGAGGCTGTATAGATTTGGAAGTGCATTTTCTTTGCAAATATGGGTCTGAGCAGCTGAGATTGCATGCAAAAAGTGTAAGTGGAAGAGACTGGACAAACAAATGAAGTGCATGAATGTATGTGTGTGCACACACGTGTGTGTGCTTGTGTGGTATTTGTGGAGAGACTAACAGGCTAGAAGGAGAAATTCAATTCAATCACTTGTTACAAAAATTCTAATATTGTAAAGATAAAAAAAGTGAGCCTGACAACTGGGGAGGAGATGATTGGTGGTTCAAAATATGAGAAGGTAAAAACAAAAAAAGAAAAACAACTTTTAATAGCTATGAATAAACAACTACATGATAATCTTTGAAAGTTATGCTAATCCTATGGAAGTAATTTTGTATACAGAATAATAGTAATTAGAAAGAAAAAAATCTGGAGAAGGTTGATTATTAAATTATTCTTCAAATGGTTAAACTATTAGTCATTAGTGAAATTTGCTTCCTTATTCGGTTCTTCCGTGTCCCACTCATTCTGACTGCTGCTTTTCTGTGCTATTCCTTCTCCTCAACTTCCATCCTGTTGTTGGTGCCTTTAGAAAACCTTAGACCTACCAGAATAGACCAGTGTGGCACACTGCAGGACCTTGGCCAAACTGCTGTTCTCCCTTGACCTTTTGTTGGTCTGACTGCCTTAGTATAAACCTTGCCACTGACCACCCGCACCTAGCAAAAACATCACATGCATTTCTGGGAAGTTCAATATCAGAAAGATTTCAGAAAATTGGAGTCAGTTCAGAAAAGAGTAACAGTTGAAAAGGAACTGGGGGAAGGGATGATTTATGAGGAGATTAAATAAATATATACTGTGCATCATCCTATACATATACAGTACATAATTCTGCAATAGGAATATGTGAGATTAAAAAACCTAGTAATTTCAATGAAATCTTCAAAAATGTTTCAGCTGAGATAATATTTAACTTATTTAAAGCTTGATTATTGCTTAGAAATTAATGATAAGTATTAATCACTATTAATAACTGGTAATAATAGTCATAATTTAAAATTCTCAGTAATTTTTTTGAACTATTATAGTTTCTGAATGTCAGCTATGACACATCTTATTGTTTTATTTTTATTTTATTTAAAAATTTTTATTGGAGTATAGTTAATTTACAATGCTGGGTTAGCTTTGGGTGTACAGCAAAGCAAATCAGTTATACATGTATATACATATATATCAACTATTTCTTAGATCCTTTTCCCATATAGGTCATTATAAAGTATTGAGTGGAGCTCCCCGTGCTCTACAGTAGGTTCTTATTCAGTTCAGTTCAGTCGCTCAGTCATGTCCAACTCTTTGCGACCCCATGAACTACAGCACACCAGGCTTCCCTGCCCATCACCAATGCCTGGAGCTTACTCAAACTCATGTCATTTGAGTTGGTGATGCCATCCAACCATCTCTTCCTCTGTTGTTCCCTTCTCCTCCCATCTTCAATCTTTCTCAGCATCAGGGACTTTTCAAATGAGTCAGTTCTTTGCATTAGGTGGCTAAAGTATTGGAGTTTCAGCTTTAGAATCAGTCCTTCCAATGAATATTCAGAACTGATTTCCTTTAAGATGGACTGGTTGGATCTCCTCTCAGTCCAAGGAACTCCATGAAGAGTATGAAAAGGTTCTTAATAGTTATCTATTTTATATATAGTATTATATATTTTTAACAAACAAATGCTTATTTTTAAAGTTGATTAACTGAGCTCAGCTGTTAATGAAAAGCAGTAAAAATTACATAAAGTTTGTGGACTTAATTAATGCAATGTCTGACACATATTGGGCTCTTATGAGTATTTTTTAAATAAGCAAGTAAGTACCAATAAATCTCATTAGCTCTATGTCTATAATCTCAAGCAAGTAATTGCAAGATGAAAACTAAATTGCAAAATTTAGTTTTTTGTTACTTTCAAACCTGTGCATTTGTCCAGACAAAATTTAAGTTCATCTATCAGGTAATACAAAGTTCTTTTTTTAATCTTTAAAAATATGAAATTATTTTTAATGTCTAAAATGTGGAAAATTCTTAAAGACATGGGAATACCACACCACCTCACGTGCCTCTTGAGAAATGTGTATGCAGGTCAGGAGGCAACAGTTAGAACTGGACATGGAATGACAGACTGGTTCCAATCAGAAAAGAAGTACATCAAGGTTGTATATTGTCACCCTGCTTATTTAACTTATATGCAGAGTATATCATAAGAAATGCCAGGCTGGATGAAGCACCAGCTGGAATCAAGATTGCCAGGAGAAATATCAATAACCACAGATATGCAGATGATACCACCCTTATGGCAGAAAGTGAGGATGAACTAAAGAGCTTCTTGATGAAAGTGAAAGAGGAGAGTGAAAAAGTTGGCTTAAAGCTCAACATTCAGAAAACGAAGATCATGGCGTCTGGTCCCATCGCTTCATGGCAAATAGATGGGGAAACAGTGGAAACTGTGGCTGACTTTATTTTTCTGGGCTCCAAAATCACTGCAGATGGTGACTGCAGCCATGAAATTAAGACACTTGCTCATTGGAAGAAAAGTTATGACCAACACAGATAACATATTAAAAAGCAGAGACATTACTTTGCCAACAAAGGTCCATCTAGTCAAGGCTATGGTTTTTCCAGTAGTCATGTATGGATGTGAGAGTTGGACTATAAAGAAAGCTGAGCGCCAAAGAAGTGATGCTTTTGAACTGTGGTGTTGGAGAATACTTTTGAGAGTCCCTTGGACTGCAAGGAGATGTAACCAGTCCATATTAAAGGAAATCAGTCCTGAATTTTCACTGGAAGGACTGACGCTGAAGCTGAAACTCTAATACTTTGGACACCTGATGGGAAGAACTGACTCACTGGAAAAGACCTTGATGCTGGGATAGATTGAAGGCGGGAGGAAAAGGGGATGACAGAGGATGAGAATGTTGGATGGCATCATGGACTCAATGGACATGAGTTTGAGTGAACTCAGGGAGTTGGTGATGGACAGGGAGGCCTGGTGTCCTGCAGTCCATGGGGTTGCAAAGAGTCAGACATGACTGAGACACTGAACTGATTCTTAGAATTGCTGTATTGGTGGCATTACATATTCCACAGTCCAAAACTTGGTGTGTGCCTTTATTAATTTTGAATTTATATTTGTAAAGAAACAGATTTCCTTAAAGTTAGTTTTGAAAAATAGCCTATATATTTATGGCTATTAAAAAGAACTTTCCCCTGTTTTCATCTTCTAACTGGTTAAAGATAAAGTAGAGGAAAGTTATGGGGATTTGTTTATATAGATATCTACTCAGTGACAGAATTAGGTTACTAATTCAACATTTTTTCTTATTTTCTCTTGTTTTCATATTTGATGCAAACAGGAGTGTTGTTCTCCTCTTCAATAGTTATATGCTTAATTACTTTTCATGTATAATTATAGACCACTGTTAAATACTACCCAAATCAATGATAATACTAATAGGGAGGGTTATAATGGAGTTTATTATATATATTGCTGCTGCTAAGTCACGTCAGTCGTGTCCGACTGTGTGTGACCCCAAAGACGGCAGCCCACCAGATTCTGCCATCCCTGGAATTCCCCAGGCAAGAACACTGGAGTGGGTTGCCATTTCTTTCTCCATTGCATGAAAGTGAAAAGTGAAAGTGAAGTCTCTCAGTCGCGTCCAACTCATAGCAACCCCATGGACTGCAGCACACCAGGCTTCCGTAGAGCGTGCTCAAACTCATGTCCATTGAGTCGGTGATGCCATTCAACCATGTCATCCTCTCTCATCCCCTTCTCCTACTGCCTTCAATCTTTCCCAGCATCAGAGTCTTTTCTAATAAGTCGGTAATGAGTTGGCTTTTCGCATCAAGTGGCCCAAGTATTGGAACTTCAGCTTCAGCATCAGTCCTTCCAAAGAATGTTCAGAACTGATTTTCTTTAGAATTGACTCATTTGATCTTCTTGCTGTCCAAGGGTCTCTCAAGAGTTTTCTTCAACACCATAGTTGAAAAGTATCAACTTTGCAGTGCTCAACTTTCTTTATGGTCCAACTCTCACATCCATCCATGACTACTGGAAAAACCATAGCTTTGACTAGACAGACCTTTGTCAGTAAAGTAATGTCTGAGCTTTCTAATGTGCTGTCTAGGTTTGTCATAGCTTTTCTTCCAACCAGCAAGCATCTTTTAATTTCATGACTGCAGTCACTATCTACAGTGATTTTGGAGCCTAAGAAAATAAAGTCTGTCAATTAAGAGCAATCACTCTTTTTTAAAAATGTTGATTTACAGTATTGTGTTAGTTTCAGATATACAGCAAACCACTTGAGTTATATATATATATATATATATACATGTATATATGTATATATATATATATACATACATATTGCATATTCTTTTCCCGTATAGGTTATCACAAGATATTGACTATAGTTCCCTGTATTGTAAAGTAAGTTCTTGTTGTTTATTTTATACCTAGTAGTGTGTATCTATTAATTCCGTATTCCTAGTTTGTCCCTCCCCCCTCCCTTTTAGTAACCGTAAGTTTCTGTTTCTGTTCTATAAATAATTTGTATTTTTTTTAGATTCCACATATGAGTGATATCATGTAATGTTTATCTTTCTCCCTCTGACTTACTATTCTTTAGGTCCATCATTATTGCTTAAAATGGCAATAGTTCATGCTTTTTATGGCTGAGTAATGTTCAATTGTATGTGTATATACCACATTGTCTTTATCTGTTCCTATGTCGCTAGACATTTAGGAGGTTTCCATGTTTTGGCTAACGTAAATAGTGCCATTATGAACAGTAGGATGCGTGTATCTTTTTATTTTTATTTTTTTTTGGGGGGGGGGTTTCATTTATTTATTTTATTTTTTTTAGTTTTTTATTTTTTTAATTTTAAAATCTTTAATTTTTACATGTGTTCCCAAACATGAACCCCCCTCCCACCTCCCCTCCCCATAACATCTCTCTGGGTCATCCCCATGCACCAGCCCCAAGCATGCTGTATCCTGCGTCAGACATAGACTGGCGATTCAATTCTTACATGATAGTATACATGTTAGAATGCCATTCTCCCAAATCATCCCACCCTCTCCCTCTCCCTCTGAGTCCAAAAGTCCGTTATACACAGCTGTGTCTTTTTTCCTGTCTTGCATACAGGGTCGTCATTGCCATCTTTCTAAATTCCATATATATGTGTTAGTATACTGTATTGGTGTTTTTCTTTCTGGCTTACTTCACTCTGTATAATTGGCTCCAGTTTCATCCATCTCATCAGAACTGATTAAAATGAATTCTTTTTTTTTTTTAATTTTATTTTAGTTTTTTATTTTTTAAATTTTAAAATCTCTAATTCTTACATGCATTCCAACAGCTGAGTAATACTCCATTTGAAAATGGAGAGATCACAACAGACAACACAGAAATACAAAGGATCATAAGAGACTACTATCAGCAGTTGTATGCCAATAAAATGGACAATGTGGAAGAAATGGACAAATTCTTAGAAAAGTACAATTTTCCAAAACTGAACCAGGAAGAAATAGAAAATCTTAACAGACCCATCACAAGCACGGAAATTGAAACTGTAATCAGAAATCTTCCAGAAAACAAAAGCCCAGGTCCAGACGGCTTCACAGCTGAATTCTACCAAAAATTTCGAGAAGAGCTAACACCTATCCTCCTCAAACTCTTCCAGAAAGTTGCAGAGGAAGGTAAACTTCCAAACTCATTCTATGAGGCCACCATCACCCTAATACCAAAACCTGACAAAGATGTCACAAAAAAAGAAAACTACAGGCCAATATCACTGATGAACATAGATGCAAAAATCCTTAACAAAATTCTAGCAATCAGAATCCAACAAAACATTAAAAAGATCATACACCATGACCAAGTGGGCTTTATCCCAGGGATGCAAGGATTCTTCAATATCCGCAAATCAATCAATGTAATTCACCACATTAACAAATTGAAAAATAAAAACCATATGATTATCTCAATAGATGCAGAGAAGGCCTTTGACAAAATTCAACATCCATTTATGATAAAAACTCTCCAGAAAGCAGGAATAGAAGGAACATACCTCAACATAATAAAAGCTATATATGACAAACCCACAGCAAACACTATCCTCAATGGTGAAAAATTGAAAGCATTTCCCCTAAAGTCAGGAACAAGACAAGGGTGCCCACTTTCACCACTACTATTCAACATAGTTCTGGAAGTTTTGGCAACAGCAATCAGAGCAGAAAAAGAAATAAAAAGAATCCAAATTGGAAAAGAAGAAGTAAAACTCTCACTGTTTGCAGATGACATGATCCTCTACATGGAAAACCCTAAAGACTCCAGCAGAAAATTACTAGAGCTCATCAATGAATATAGTAAAGTTGCAGGATATAAAATCAACACCCAGAAATCCCTTGCATTCCTATACACTAATAATGAGAAAGTAGAAAAAGAAATTAAGGAAACAATTCCATTCACCATTGCAACGAAAAGAATAAAATACTTAGGAATATATCTACCTAAAGAAACTAAAGACCTATATATAGAAAACTATAAAACACTGATGAAAGAAATCAAAGAAGACACTAATAGATGGAGAAATATACCATGTTCATGGATCAGAAGAATCAATATAGTGAAAATGAGTGTACTACCCAAAGCAATTTACAAATTCAATGCAATCCCTATCAAGCTACCAGCCATATTTTTCACAGAACTAGAACAAATAATTTCAAGATTTGTATGGAAATACAAAAAACCTCGACTAGCCAAAGCAATCTTGAGAAAGAAGAATGGAACTGGAGGAATCAAGTTGCCTGACTTCAGGCTCTACTACAAAGCCACAGTCATCAAAACAGTATGGTCCTGGCACAAAGACAGACATATAGATCAATGGAACAAAATAGAAAGCCCAGAGATAAATCCACACACATATGGACACCTTATCTTTGACAAAGGAGGCAAGAATATACAATGGAGTAAAGACAATCTCTTTAACAAGTGGTGCTGGGAAAACTGGTCAACCACTTGTAAAAGAATGAAACTAGATCACTTTCTAACACCACACACAAAAATAAACTCAAAGTGGATTAAAGATCTAAATGTAAGACCAGAAACTATAAAACTCCTAGAGGAGAACATAGGCGTGTATCTTTTTAAATTAGAGTTTTCATCTCTTCTGCATATATGCCTAGGAGTGGGATTGCTGGCTCTAATTGTAGCTCTATTTTGAGTTTTTCAAGGAACCTCTGTACTTTTCAATAGTAGCTCCACCAATTTACCTTCCCACGAACAGTATAAGAGTCCCTTTTCTCCACTCCCTCCCCAGTATTTACTATTTGTAAACACCTTCATAAAGCTATTCTGACTGGTTTTTGAGGTAATGCCTCATTGTAGCTTTGATTTTAATTTCTCTAATCATTAGAGATATTGAACATTGTTTCTTGTGTCTGTTGGCCATCTGTATCTCTTCTTTGTAGAAATGTCTATTAGTTCTTCCACCCATTTTTGATTGGATTGTTTGTCTTTTTGATATTCAGTTCAATTCAGTTCAATCGCTCAGTCGTGTCCGACTCTTTGCGACCCCATGAATCGCAGCATGCCAGGCCTCCCTGTTCATCACCATCTCCCAGAGATCACTCAGACTCACGTCCATTGAGTCCGTGATGCCGTCCAGCCATCTCATCCTCGGTCGTCCCCTTCTCCTCCTGTCCCCAATCCCTCCCAGCATCAGAGTCTTTTCCAATGAGTCAACTCTTCACATGAGGTGGCCAAAGTACTGGAGTTTCAGCTTTAACATCATTCCTTCCAAAGAAATCCCAGGGTTGATCTCCTTCAGAATGGACTGGTTGGATCTCCTTGCAGTCCAAGGGACTCTCAAGAGTCTTCTCCACAGTTCAAAGGCATCAATTCTTCGGCGCTCAGCCTTCTTCACTGTCCAACTCTCACATCATACATGACCACAGGAAAAACCATAGCCTTGACTACATGGACCTTAGTCGGCAAAGTAATGTCTCTGCTTTTGAATATACTATCTAGATTGGTCATAACTTTTCTTCCAAGGAGTAGGTGTCTTTTAATTTCATGGCTGCACTCACCATCTGCAGTGATTTTGGAGCCCCCCAAAATAGTCTACTGTTTCCACTTTTTCCCCATCTATTTCCCATGAAGTGATGGGACCGGATGCCATGATCTTCGTTTTCTGAATGTTGAGCTTTAAGCCAACTTTTTCATTCTCCTCTTTCACTTTCATCAAGAGGCTTTTAGCTCTTCTTCACTTTCTGCCATAAGGGAGGTGTCATCTGCATATCTGAGGTTATTGATATTTCTCCCAGCAATCTTGATTCCAGCTCGTGCTTCTTCCAGTCCAGTATTTCTCATGATGTACTCTACATATAAGTTAAATAAGCAGGGTGACAATACACAGCCTTGATGTACTCCTTTTCCTATTTGGAACCAGTCTGTTGTTCCATGTCCAGTTCTAACTGTTGCTTCCTGGCCTGCATACAGATTTCTCGAGAGGCAGGTTAGGTGGTCTGGTATTCCCATCTCTTTCAGAATTTTCCACAGTTTATTGTGATCCACACAGTCAAAGGCTTTGGCAAGTTATGCGAGATATTTGTATATTTTGGAAATGTCAATGGAAACTTCTCAGTTCTGGCATTGTACTGTGAAGGCAGACACTTATAATGTCTAAGTTAATGTGTATGGTTGTGTTCTTAAGGCTTTATTAATAAAAGCAGGCTGCAAGTTTGCAGATTCTTGCTTTAAATAGTTAATTTTGGTCTTATTATACTTTATTTAAAGACTCATATTTTCATGTTATCTTTCTTTTGTTGATTGCATTTACTTGAAATTTATCTTTTATATAATTACACTGTAATTGTATCTACTAAGCTTTAATAGTACAAGTAGGAATAAAATTATCTATTGACTACTCATATGATTAAGAGAGTTTGATTAGTAATACACAAATGAAGAACTACAAATGTTCAATAGACAACATATGTTTAGTTTCACTAGAAGTGAAATAAGCACTTCAAAAGAAAATATACATTTATATTTATATACCTATCAAGCTGCCAAAAATGAAAAATCATCACCTGCTTATATGTAATGTAAACACCTGTGAATGTGAAATGGAGATGGAAGCTGGGAGGAATTGACTTTCTGATGAAAAGCTAAAGAGAGAGTAAACATAGATTCTTTCTGGAGGGTAAGTTGGTGTTACATGTCAAAGCCTTAAAATACATGGTATTCGAACACAGCAATTATTTGTAGGACTATAAAGAAATAACCAGAGGAACACTAAGTGTATTTAAATCAGTGTTTATGATGACATCATTTGTAATAGTAAAACAGCAACAATGACAAGTGGGAATGTTACCAAGTCCAAGTTCATATTGATGGCCATACAACAGGCTAAAAACATAGTAGATGAATTTGAAGGGCAAGGAATACTTTATTCACAAAGCCAGCAGACCAGATCTAACCCCTACTTGCCTGCTAGTAGACTAGTGTCCCAAGTTAGAATTACCCAAGTTAGAATTCAGGCTTTTTTTAATACTAGAAGTGGAGGTGATGTGGCTTGTTTTATACCAAACTTCTTGGTGCTGGAATCCTTTGTTCTTATAGCTGTCCCACTAGGTCTGGTCACAGTGTTCCTATAAACCTCCAACAAAAGTTTATTCCTATAAACCTCCAAGTCAGATGTTATTCTCTCTTCTGTAACTTTTATGTCTATACAAATAGAAAAGTGTTATACTTTTGAAGGTCAGAGACCTGGGGTTGGGCTATCCTGTATATTTCAGGCAATAGGCAACATTCTTGTACAAAAGGTCAGGACCAGCATGACTAACTACAGGCAACAGAACACAAAGGTTAAAGCTAAAAGAATAGATTCAATAGAGTTCAGGTTTGTTATTCCCTGCTACAAAAATTGGAATTAAATGTTTGTCGACAAAGGTCCATATAGTTAAAGCTATGGTGTCTTCCGGTAGTCATGTATGGATGTGAGAGTCAGACCATAAAGAAGACAGAACAGTGAAGAATTGATGCTTTCAAACTGTAGTGCTTCTGTTTCTTATAATGATAAAATGATTGTTGTTGTTCAGTTACTAAATTATGTCTGACTGTTTGCTACTCTGTGAACTTCAACATGCCAAGTTCTTCTGATCTCCACTGTTTCCTGGAGTTTGCTCAAATTCATGTTCATTGAATGGGTGATGCTATCTAACCATCATATCCTCTGCCACCTGCTTCTCCTGTTGCCTTCAATCTTTCCCAGCAACAGGGTTTCTTTCTGGTGAGTAGGCTCTCTGCATCAAGTGGCCAGAGTACTGGCACTTCGGCTTCAGCATCAGTCCTTCCAATGAATATTCAAGATTGATTTCCTTTAGGATTTACTGGTTTGATCTTCTTGCTGTCTAAGGGACTCTCAAGAGTCTCCTCTAGCACTATAGTTTGAAAACATCAATTCTTCAGTGTTCAGTCTTTATGGTCTGACTCTCACATCCATACATGACTACTGGAAGAAACCATAGCTTTAACTATATGGACCTTTGTCAACAAACTGATGTCTCTGTTTTTTAGTACACTGTCTAGGTGTGTCATAACTTTCTTTCCAAGGAGCAAATGTCTTTTAATTTCATGACTGCAGACAATACCTGCAGTGATTTTGGAGTCCAAGAAAATAAAATCTGTCACTGCTTCCATTTTTTCCCATCTATTTGCTTTGACATGATAGGACAAAATGCTGTGATCTTGGTTTTTTGAATATTGAGTTTTAAGACAGGTTTTTCACCCTCCTCTTTCACCCTCATGAAGAAATTCTTTAGTTCCTCTTCACTTTCTGTCATTAGAGTGGTATCATTTGCATATCTGAGGTTGTTGATATTTCTGCAAGAAATCCTGATTCCAGCTTGGGATTCATCCAGCCCAGCATTTCACATGATGTACTCTGCATATAATTTAAATAGGCAGAGTGAGAATATACAGCTTTATACTACCAATTTTGAACCAATCCATTGTTCCATGTTCTAATTGCTTCTTGGGCTATGTACAGGTTTCTCAGGAGACAGGTAAGGTGGCCTGGGTACTGCCATCTCTTTAAGCATTTTCCACATTTTGTTGTAATCCACACAGTCAGACTTTCATGTGGTCAATGTAGCAGAGGTAGATATTTTTCTGGAACTCCCTTGCCTTCTCTATGATACAACAAATATTGACAATTTGACCTCTGTTTCCTCTGCCTCTTTGAAACCCAGCTGGTACATGTGGAAGTTCTTGGTTCACACAATGCTGAAGCCTAGCTTGAAGGACTTTAAATATAACCTTGTTATCATGTGAAATGAGCACAATTATATGGTAGTTTGATCATTCTTTAGCATTGCAATTCTTTGGGATTGAAATGAAAACTGACCTTTTCCAGTCCTGTTGCCCCTGCTGAGTTCTCCAAATTTGTTGACATATTGAGTGTAGCAATTTAACAGCATCATCTTTTAGGATTTGAAATAGCTTAGATGCAATTTCATCGTCTTCACTATATTTGTTGATAGCAATGCTTCCTAAGGCCAACTTGACTTTACACTTCAAAATGTCTGGCTCTACGTGAGTGACCACACTATCATGGTTATCCAGGTAATAAGACCTTTTCTGTACAGTTCTTCTGTGTATTCTTGCTGCCTCGTTTTAATCTCACCTGCTTCTGTTAAATCCTTTCTGTTTCTGCCCTTAATGTGCCCATACTTGCATGAAATGTTCTCTTGATATCTCCAATATTCTTGAAGAGATAGCTAGTCTTTCACATTTTATTGTTTTCCTCTATTTCTTTGCTTTGTTCATTTAAGAAGGCCTTTTCACTCCTTGATATTCTCTGGAACTCTGCATTCAGTTGGCTATATCTTTCCCTTTATTCCTTGCCTTTCTCTTCTCTTCTTTGCTCAGCTGTTTGTAAAGCCTCCAGTTTGTAAAGACAATCACTTTGCCTTCTTACATTTCTTTTTCTTTGGGGTGGTTTTGGTCACTGCCCTCTGTCCAATGTTATACCTCTGTCCATAGTTCTTCAGGCACTATGTCTACCAGATCTAATCCCTTGAATTATTATTCACCTCCACTGTATAATCTTAAGGAACTTGATGTAGATCATACTTTAATGGCCTAGTAGTTTTCCCTACTTTATTCAATTTAAGCTTGAATTTTTCAATAATGAGTTCATGATCTGGGTTACAGTGATCTCCAGGTCTTGTTTTTGATTACTGTACAGAGCTTCTTCATCTGTTGCTGCAAAGAACATAATCAGTCTGATTTTGTTCTTGACTACCTGATGATGCCCATGTGTGGAGTTATCCGTTGAGTTGTTGGAAAAGTGTGGTTGCTATGACTAGCATGTTCTCTTGATAAAAATCTGTTAATTTGGCCCTGCTTCATTTTGTACTCCAAGGCCAAACTTGTCTGTTATTCTGGGTATCTTTTGACTTCCTGATTTTACCTTCCAGTCCCTTGTGATGAAAAGGACAGCTTGTCTTGTATGTTCTAGAATGTGTTGTAGGTCTTCATACAACTGTTAACTTAACTTCTTCAGCATCAGTGGTTAGGGCATAGGTTTTGATTACTGCAATGTAGAATGGTTCACCTTGGAAGTGAACTGAGATCGTCCTGTCATTTTTGAGGTTGCATCCAAGTTCAGACTTTTTTGTTGAATATGAGAGCTGCTCCATTTCTTCTGAATGATTCTTGCCTACAATAGTAAATATAGATAAGGTCATCTGAACTAAATTTGCCCATTCCTGTCCATTGTAGCTCATTGATTCTGAAGATATTGATGTTCAATCTTGCATTCTACTGCTTAACCATGTTCAATTTACCTTGATTCATAATACAGGACAGAAATGGTAAGGACCTAAAAGAAGCAGAAGATATTAAGAAGAGGTGGCAAGAATACACAGAAGAAGTGTACAAAAAGATCTTCATGACCCAGATAATCACGATGGTGTGATCACTGACCTAGAGCCAGACATCCTGGAATGTGAAGTCAAGAGGGCCTTAGAAAGCATCACTACAAACAAAGCTAGTGGAGATGATGGAATTCCAGTTGAGCTATTTCAAATCCCAAAAGACGATGTTGTGAAAGTGCTGCACTCAATATGCCAGCAAATTTGGAAAACTCAGCAGTGGCCACAAGACTGGAAAAGGTCAGTTTTTATTTCAATCCCAAAGAAAGGCAATGCAAAAGAATGCTCAAACTACCACACAATTGCACTCATCTCATATGCTAGTAAAATGCTCAAAATTCTCCAAGCCAGGCTTCAGCAATACATGAACTGTGAACTTCCAGATGTTCAAGCTGGTTTTAGAAAAGGCAGAGAAACCAGAGATCAAGTTGGCAACATCTGCTGGATCATGGAAAAAGCAAGAGAGTTCCAGAAAAACATCTATTTCTGCTTTATTGACTATGCCAAAACCTTTGACTGTGTGGATCACAATAAACTGTGGAAAATTTTGAAAGAAATGGGAATACCAGACCACCTGACCTGTCTCTTGAGAAACCTGTATGCACGTCAGGAAGCAACAGTTAGAACTGAACATGGAACAACAGACTGTTTCCAAATAGGAAAAGGAGTACATCAAGACTGTATATTGTCACCCTGCTTATTTAACTTCTATGCAGAGTACATCATGAGGAACGCTGGGCTGGAAGAAGCCACAAGCTGGAATCAAGATTTCTGGGAGAAATATCAATAACCTCAGATATGCAGATAACACCACCCTTGTGGCAGAAAGTGAAGAAGAAATAAAGAGCCTCTTGATGAAAGTGAAAGAGGAGAGAAAAATAAATTTCTTTATTTTATTTTTCTGCTTTGGCCCAGCCACTTCTTTTGGGAGCTATTAATAATTTCCCTCTGTTCTTTCTCTGTTCCATGTCCAGTTCTAACTGTTGCTTCTTGACCTATATATACATTTTTCAGGAGGCAGGTCAGGTGGTCTGGTAGTCTCACATCTTTCAGAATTTTCCACAGTTTGTTGTGGTCCACAGAGTCAAAGGCTTTGGTGCAGTCAATAAAGCAGAGGTAGATGTTTTTCTGGAATTCTCTTACTTTTTCTATTATCCAGTGAATGTTGGCAATTTGATCTCTGCTCCTCTGTCTTTTCCAAATCCATCTTGAACATCTGGAAGTTCTCGGTTCATGTACTGTTGAAACCTGGCTTGGAGAATTTTGAGCATTACCTTGCTAGCTCGTCAGATGATTGCAATTGTGTGGTGGTTTGAGCATTATTTGGCATTGCCTTTCTTTGGGATTGGAATGAAAAGTGACCTTTTCCAGTCCCGTGGCCACTGCTGAGTTTTCCAAACTTGCTGGCATATTGAGTACAGCACTTTCACAGCATCATCTTTTAGAATTTGAAATAGCTCACCTGGAATTCCATCACCTTCACTAGCTTTCTTTGCAGTGATGTTTCCTAAGGCCCACTTGACTTCACATCCAGGATGTCTGGCTCTAGGTGAGTGATCACAGCTTCATTGTTATCTGAGTTATGAAGATGTTTTTTGTACAGTTCTTCTGTGTATTCCTTCCAACTCTTAATATCTTCTGCTTCTGTTAGGTCCATATAATTTCTGTCCTTTATCGAGCCCATCTTTGCCTGAAACATTCCCTTGGTATCTCTAATTTTCTGAAGAAATCTGTAGTCTTTCCCATTCTATTCTTTTCCTCCATTTCTTTGCATTGATCAATGAGGAAGGCTTTCTTTTCTCTCCTTGCTATTTTTTGGACTGCATTCAAATGGGTATATTTTTCCATTTCTCATTTACCTTTAGCTTGACTTCTTTTCTTAGCTATTTTTAAGTCCTCTTCAAACAACAATTTTGTCTTTTTGCATTTATTTTTCATAGGAATGGTCTTGATCACCGCCTCCTGTACAATGTCACAAACCTCTGTCCATAGTTCTTTAGGTGCTCTATCAGATCTAATCCCTTGCATCTATTTGTCACTTCCACTGTAAGGGATTTAATTTAGGTCATACCTGAATGGTCTAGTGGTTTTTCCCTACTTTCTTCAATTTAAGTCTGAATTTGGCAATAAGGAGTTCATGATCTGAGCCATAGTCATCGAGTTTTTACTGTTTTTACTGACTGTACAGAGCTTCTCCATCTTTGGCTAAAAAGAATATAAACAACCTGATTTTGGTATTGACTATCTGGAGATGTCCATGTGTAGAGTTTTCTCTTGATCTTATTTGAAGAGAATATTTGTTATGACCAGTATATTCTCATGCAAAAACTCTGTTAGTTTTTGCCCTGCTTCGTTTTGTACTCCAAGGCCAAATTTGTCTGTCACTCCAGGTATCTCTTGACTTCTACTTTTGCATTCCAGTCCCCTATAATGAAAAAGATATCTTTTTTAGGTGTTAGTTCTAGAAGGTCTTGTAGGTCTTCATCATTTCATGGCAAATAGATGGGGAAACAATGGAAACATTGAGAGACTTTATATTTTGTGCTCCAAAATCACTTCAGATGGTGACTAACAGCCATGAAATTAAAAAACACTTGCTCTTTGGAAGGAAAGCTATGATCAACCTAGACAGCATATTAAAAAGCAGAGACATTACTTTGTCAACAAAAGTTCATCTAGTGAAACCTATGGTTGTTCCAGTAGTCATGTATGTAGATGAGAGTTGGAGTATAAAAAAAGCTGAGTACCAAAGAATTCATGCTTTTAAACTGTGGTGTTGGAGAAGACTCTTGAGAGTCTCTTGGGCTGCAAGAATATAAAATGAGCCAATCCTAAAGGCAGTCAGTCCTGAATATTCATTGGAAGGTCTGATGCTGAAACTCCAATGCTTTGGCCACCTGATGTGAAGAACCGACTCATTTGAAAATACCCTGATGCTGGGAAAGATTGAAGGCAGGAGAAGAAGGGGATGACAGAGGATGAGATGGTTGGATGGCACCACTGACTTGATGGACATGAGTTTGAGCAAACTCTGGAAGCTGGTGATATACAAGGAAGCCTGTCGTTCTGTGGCCCATGGGGTCACAAAGAGTTGGACATGACTGAATGACTGAACTGAACTTCCTCTGTAGCATATTAGACACCTTCTGATCTTGGGGGATCATCTTCTGGTGACATATCTTTTGCCTTTTCATACTGTCCATGAGGATCTCCAGGCAAGAATACTGGAGTGGGTTGTTATTTCTCCTCTTGTGGACCACGTTTTGTATAAACTCTTCATTGAATCATGCAAGCCCCTTTCTGATGACAATGTTTTGATCCATAAAGGGAGATAAATCGATAATGCAGACCAATTCACCCTAAAAAGATAGTGTAAAAGAAACTGAGGAAACACAAATCATCTTCTTAAATAGATTGTGTAGTTAGTGAGATAGTAAGAAAATACCACACAAGTTCAGTTCAGTACAGTCGCTCAGTCATGTCCGACTCTTTGCGACCCCATGGACCATAGCACACCAGGCCTCCCTGTCCATCACCAACTCCCAGAGTTACTCAGACTCATGTCCATTAAGTTGGTGATGCCATCCAACCATCTCATCCTCTGTCATCCCCTTCTCCTCCTGCCTTCAATCTTTCCCAGCATCAGAGTCTTTTCAAATGATTCAGTTCTTCACATCAGGTCAGCAAAGTATTGAAGCTTTAGCTTCAGCGTCAGACCTTCCAGTGAATATTTAGGACTGATTTATTTTAGAATGGACTGGTTGAATTTCCTTGCAGTCCAAGGGACTCTCAAGTGTCTACTCCAACACCACAGTTCAAAAGCATCAATTCTTTGGCACTCAGCTTTCTTTATAGTCCAACTCTCACATCCATACATGACCACTGGAAAAACCATAGCCTTGACTAGATGGACCTTTGTTGGCAAAGTAATGTCTCTGCATTTTATTTTTTAAATATAAATTTATTTATCTTAATTGGAGGTTAATTACTTTATAATATTGTATTGGTTTTGCCATACATCAACATGAATCCACCACAGGTATACACGTGTTCCCCATCCTGAACCCTCCTCCCTCCTCCCTCCCCGTACCATCCCTCTGTGTCGTCTCAGTGCACCAGCCCCAAGCATCCAGTATCATGCATCGAACCTGGACTGGCGATTCATTTCATATATGATATTATACATGTTTCAATGCCATTCTCCCAAATCATCCCACCTTCACCTCTCCCACAGGGTCCAAAAGACTGTTCTATACATCTGTGTTTCTTTTGCTGTCTCACATACAGGGTTATTGTTACCATCTTTCTAAATTCCATATATATGCCTTAGTATACTGTATTGGTGTTTTTCTTTCTGGCTTGCTTCACTCTGTATAATAGGATCCAGTTTCATCGACCTCATTAGAACTGATTCAAATGTATTCTTTTTAATGGCTGAGTAATACTCCATTGTGTATATGTACCACAGCTTTCTTATCCATTCATCTACTGTTGGACATCTAGGTTGCTTCCATGTCCTGGCTATTATAAACACTGCTTCGATGAACATTGGGGTACATGTGTCTCTTTCAATTCTGGTTTCCTCAGTGTGTTGTCCAGCAGTGGGATTGCTGGGTCATAAGGCAGTTCTGTAGCAATACTCATATCAGATAAAATAGACTTTATAACAAAGGCTGTGAATAGAGACAAAGAAGGATACTACATAATGATCAAAGGATCAATCCAAGAAGATATAACAATTATAAATATATATGCACCCGACATAGGAGCACCGCAATATGTAAGACAAATGCTAACAAGTATGAAAGGGGAAATTAACAGTAACACAATAATAGTGGGAGACTTTAATATCCCACTCACACCTATGGATAGATCAACTAAACAGAAAATTAACAAGGAAACACAAACTTTAAATGATACAATAGACCAGTTAGACCTAATTGATATCGATAGGACATTTCACCCCAAAACAATGATCTCTGCTTTTAATATGCTGTCTAGGTTGGTCATAACTTTTCTTCTAAGAATTAAGCGTCTTTTAATTTCATGGCTGCAGTCACCATCTGCAGTGATTTTGGAGCCCAAGAAAATAAACTCTGTCACTGTTTCCACTGTTTCTCCATCTATTTGCCATGAAGTGTTGGGACCAGATGTCATGATCTTCGTTTTCTGAATGTTGAGCTTTAAGCCAACTTTTTCACTCTCCTCTTTCACTTTCATCAAGAAGCTCTTTAGTTCCTCTTCACTTTCTGCCATAAGGGTGTTGTCATCTGCATATCTGAGATTATACCAGGCAAAGAGCAGAGAGTATATTTGATTTTACAGTGGTATATCCTCTGTCGAAGGAAATGGCAACCCATTCCAGTATTCTTGCCTGGAAAATCCCATGGACAAAGGAGCCTCATGAGATACAAGCCATGAGGTCACAATAAATTGGACATGACTCAGCAGCTAACGCTAAAACCCAGTCAATATTTGGCTATGGGAACTCCCTAAGTTGTAAAGCTGGAGTTTTGGTAGAGTGTGAAGCAAATACTGAAGTTCAGTCCTATCAAAGGGAATAACTCTTATTCTGACCTGAATCCCTGACAGAGTGTTCCCTTTGGAATAGGGAACATAGATATTCTCTTAGTGGTTATCTCCATGGTCCCAAAACCTCAAGCTTGGTCTCAGATGGTCATCACCGTTATGTGGCTGGTAGAAGGAAATGAAGTTTCCCTCTGAAGGAATGTATCTTTTCCTAAATCTCAAATTACTGATGAATATAATTTTTAAAATAAATATTTAGTAAACAACTATAGATAATGAGGTATAAAAAGATTTGAGACAGTATTAACCACAATCAACACAAAAAGCATACAGCAAAAATAGACCTCTGCCCTCCAGTTATTAGAAAGAAGAAAAATTATTTTTCCTGTTAGTGGAAGTAAAGGCTAAGCTTAAAAATTTCAATAAAATCTGAAAACTATAAAATGTGATATAGTTATGCAATAAAAGCCCACTAAAGTTATAACAACTTAAATCTGACTTGACATTAAGGGCTCAAAAAATGGGTTTACAAGCCAATTATGTATGTTTGATATATTCTGAACTGTAGGGTAGGTCATTAGAAACTATACCAAATTAATGTAGAGAGAATATAGAAATATAGAAAACTCAGAAAATAGTAAGAGAGATAGAAGAGTTGACTAGAGGATTTAACAAGTTTAATCTGAGTCCCCTACATGGTCTAGTGGTTAGGGTTCCTGGTTTTCACCTATGCCACCCGGGTTTGACTCCTAATGTGGGAACCCGAACCACTGGGCTTCGCTCATACCTCAGTCGGTAAAGAATCTGTCTGCAGTGCAGGAGGGGTTCGATTCCTGGGTCAGGAAGATCCCCTGGAGAAGGAAATGACCACCCACTCCAGTATTCTTGCCTGGAGAATCTCATGGACAGAGGAGCCTGGCAGCCTAGAGTCCACGGTGTCGCAAGAGTCGAACATGACTTAATAGCAACCAACCAAGCTGAGTCCCAGAAAAAGAGAGAGAAAATTATGAAGGGACAATTTTGAAGTGAAAATGACTGAAAATGTCTGAAAATGTCTAAGAACCAGTAAAAGACATTGATCCATTGCTTTAAGAACCTCAAAAAAAAATCACAAGATAAGCAAGCATTTTAAAAAATGTACACTTAGACACTTAATAGTGACATTCTGGAAAAATTGACAATGTGGTATTGGCTAAACTTACCATGGTAAGCAAATGAATCTGAAAATGTAAATGCATAGTTATAATTCTAGAAAAAGATTATAAAATATTGTGGAAAACAACCATAATATAAGGGCAATGATACCTTTCAAATATGTATATCTATATCTGGTAATTACTGCAATGGAAACATGGGAGCTTAAGCTCATTATTAATTATTATTAATACTAATGCATTTTTATGTTTTTTCAAAAATAATTACATTCCCATAGTTTAATTTAAAAATAAAGGTTAATAAACAATGCCCAGTGCTGTTAAGAGAACAGTAAATTAGGTACTTTCTTACTCTACTGTTGGGATTATATCTTAAAGCAAACTAAGTTTTGGGAAATTAGATTGTATGCTTCAGAAACTATGAAAATAGCCATGATCATTGATATGGTGATTTAATGTCTGGTTATTTATCCTAAGGAAATACAAATTTGCAGGAAGATTTTATGCATTGCACAGAGATGCTCAGTCCACAAATCCTTTGCCTAGAACACTCTTCACTGGGCACCCTTCGGGTCTCTGTTGAAATGGCATTCTCAGCATGATTTTCTCTTAATATCCAGTTGCACCTGATACTCTTTGCCAGTCCTTTTCCTTCTATGATGCACTATATCACAGTTATAATTATGTGGGTTTTTCATCTTTATCTGCATAATTGGCATCTTCTCCTCTCTATATATTTTAAGCTCTTTGAGACTTAAATTTGAATAAGGCTTAAAGCATTTGAGGAAGTGAATTGTGCTCATGTCTGGGGAAAGAATTTTAAGTGTTGGGAACATCAAGTATGAATGCAAGCATGTGCCTGGCATGTGTGGGAAAGAGCAAGGAAAGCAGTATGGGGAGATGGACAAGGGGAAACAGGGGAGATGAACTAAAGTATCCATTAGCAGAGTTTTTGCTTTCTTTGTATATTTCTCCTTTCAGTTTTCACTTTTTTCTTAATTATAATTGTTAAGGGGTTTAGTAGTATTTAAAGTGTATCTTAGATTTTTTTCTTAATGGTTTTCTATTTTTAAATTTTCTTCTTATATATTAATTCCTTTGTCTGGTTTTACACTGGTATTTTAAATTTTATGGCCAGCTTTTCAAGTTAACTTCATTTACTTTCATACCTTTGCATGTAAAGAATTAATGAAAATGAATGAGTTATAGTTTATAAGGTTTCCCCTCCCCTACTTTTTTGGCCATGTGACGCAGCTTGTGGGATCTTAGCTCCCTAGCCAGGGATCGAACCTGTCCATGGCAGTGACAGCACCAACTCCTAACCCCTGGACTACCTGAGAATTCTCTCTTTCAATATAATTTTGATTGAATTATCAGGTTGTTGCATTTAGTGTTCTGTTTTTGTCATTCCGCTCCCCCCCACCAGATTTATTTGCAGTTATTTTTAACCATAAATTTTTCTACTTATACAATAACAATATGTTTATGGTGAAAGACTGGAAGAAAATCCAGAAAGAAGAAAGAATAAAGTAAATAACAATCCCATCTATCATCTCCTCGTTCAAATATATACATAGTTATTTTCTTTAAATTTGGGATATTATTTATAGTTTTATATCCTCATTTTTTTTTCTGTGTTGGGATGAACAATTTTTAGACATTACAGCTATTTTTTTTCATAAGAAAATACATTTTGTGTGTGTGTGAAAGAAATGCAAAGGACATGAATGTAAAAGCCATTCTTCCTGATTCCCAGGGTTCTCCACCTGCACTAGTTAGAGTCAATCACTGTACCAGTTTGCTTTGTCTTTGGAGAGATCTGCAGTTCAGTTCAGTTCAGTCACACAGCCATTTCCGACTCTTTGCGACCTCATGGGCTGCAGCACGCCAGGCCTCTCTGTCCATCACCAACTCCCAGAGTCTGCTCAAACTCATGTCCATTGATTCGGTGATGCCATCCAACCATCTCTTCCTCTGTCATCCCCTTCTTTTCCTGCCTTCCGTCTTTCCCAGCATCAGGATCTTTGGAGAGATATTCCATTCCAAAAATGAACGTGTGTTTTTCTCTTCTTTATGGTCAGAATATCTGCTCTCTCTTTGGTTGCTTGTGATGATAATTGTGTCATTGTTTTTCATCACAGATGTTATTAGAGATTCTTCCTAGATTCTAGCAATGGACTGTTGATTCTTGTTTTAAGTATTTACTTTCATTTTGTAACTTTTTCCAGAGGTATTTTGATGATAAATTTTGAGATCCTGAAGTAAGGACTTTTATTCAAAACTTTGTTTACCAGAATAATCATATTTTTCTCTAGTTTTCATTTAGTTGGTTATTTTTGGTTTGAAAGTGAAAATGTTAGTCATTTAATCATGTCCAACTCTGTGACCCCACAGACTGTAGTCCGCCAGGCTTCTCTGTCTATGGGATTCTCAAGGCAAGAATACTGGAGTGGGTAGCTACTTCCTTCTGCATGGGATCTTCCCAACCCAGGGATCAAACCCAGGTCTCCGACACTGCAGGCAGATTTTTTATCTATAAAGAATCTTCTGAGCCACCAGGGAAGCCCATTGGTGCTAAATCATATTTTCTTTTTTTACTTATATTTTACCATACATTCTTTTTGGAAAGAGATGTACTATAAATCAACTGATACATAAAAAACATTTTATTATTATGCTACAATAAGATGATCACTAAATGTCCACTACCAAGAAATTGGAAAATCAAGTCTTGGTATAAATAAATGCTGTATCAGTGTGTTTTTATTGACTTGAAAATTTGACATTTTTCTGAGTGAGAAAGCACAGATCATATAGTACTGTGTATACTGACATGACTTTAATTAGGAGTTGTTTATATTGATTTGTATATGCCCATATCTATATATGCCTGACCTATATATTCCCTATCTATGTATCACCAATTTATCTGTACCCATATCTACATATAGTTGATCAATGTATGCATAGAAAGAGATCTTGAAGAGAGTTTGCCAAACGATGATGATTTGTGGTGGTGCATCTTATGTGGCTGTTATAATCTCTAATTTATACTTCTGTTGGCTTTTTGAATTCTTAATCATGTATGTAGAATTCTACCAAAAGTATTATTTTCCTAAAAGAGACCTGCCGTTTTTTCTTTAAATAATTCTTATGTTTAGAATGCCACAGTTTAAAACTTGGGCAACTTGTTTACATGTAACTTGTAAAACTTCCCCTTGATTCACCTTTAACTTCAAAACTAACACCAAGTGAGTTACTCTACTCTAACAGTAGAGTTTTGAATATTATTCAACTAGCTATAAATTCTGTCTCCATACAACACATAAAAATTTGAAACTTATTTTATATGTTGCATTTAGCTACCAACAGGTTGTTTTATCCTAATTTCTTGTCAGTTGGTGTTTCAGAAGTATTTCTAAACAGAAATTTTGCTAAGAAATATAGAAATCATGTTTTACCTTTTAGTGACATCATATCTTTAAAAACTAAATTCTCTACACTAAAATAATAAACCTTTGTTATTTGTTCATAATACATATGTTTGCTTTGCTGTGCAAAGGACAAGAAAGTCACAAAGCGTCCATGTAGAAGTTGGTTGTTAAATATTCAAGCTCAGTTTACCAGGATCTTTATTATACCACCAGAAGTTTTCTGTAATGAAGAGCTACTTGTAACATCAAAGCACAGGAAGCATTATCTCTTCCCCCATAGCCATGACCTAAAAGCTTTTCTTTTTATCTTTATATGAAAGAGAAACATGCTTTTCAAAAAAGCCTCAACATTTGTGGACATTGTATGCGTCCTGTAAAGTAGACTCTGGATGTAGTCTATGATGTATGCCTTTGTCCAAGTATTTTTTTTTTCAACATTGTGCTTTTTATTATTTTCTTGGGGAACCAGAAAAAGAGAATTTTGTTTTAAACTAACTTTTGAGAGAGAAATGGTTTCTAACTAGCAGCATAGGGTTTTTTTTCCCCCGTAAAATCTGAAGATATGAAAAAGTGGCACTGGTACTTGTTGGATCCTTCTTTTATATTCTTTTAGAAAATAATAGAAGCATATTTCATCAGTCCATAGAGATAGTTTTTGGAATCCAAAATTTGAATAGGTATTTCTAAAAACATATATTACAACCAAATTGGACACTCATAATTGAGCCAGTAGCCCCTGAAAGGTGAAGAGGAATGTCAGTGCTCCTGCTTCCCTTTCATTTTATATTAAATACAGAGTATTTCAGGGAAAACAAAGATGAGAATAATATACAACTGGAACACAGGAAGAGGGGACTTGTCTAAAGAAATTATCTAAAAATTTTCCTTTCACTTGATTTTAATTGTATCTTGCTATAGTCATACATATGGGTTTGCCAGGTGGCTCTAGTGGTAAAGAACCCACCTGCAATGCAGGAGACACAGGAGACCAGGGTTCGACTCCTGAGTAGGGAAGCTCACTTTGAGGAGGGCATGGCAACCCACTCTGGTATTCTTGCCTGGAGAATCCCCATGGACAAGAGGAGCCTGGTGGGAAAGCAAAGAGTTGGACATGACTGAAGCAACTTAGCAGGCATGCATGTACAAATAGAGACTGTTTAATCATATTATTTCTGTTTGTATGGAGACATACAATGGTAGGACTTCCCTGGTGGCTCAGATGGTAAAGAATCTGCCTGCAGTGCAGGAGACCCAGATTTGATCCCTGGGTTGGGAAGATCCCCTGGAAAAGGAAATGGCAATGCACTATAGTATTCTTGCCTGGAAAATTCATGGACAAAGGAGCCTGGTGGGCTACAGTCCATGGGGTCACAATGATTTGGACACAACTGAGTGACTAACACTACCATACAATGGTAAGACATTTGTAAGTGTTTTAACAGTCATTTCACACGATTGCATGAAAAAAATGCTCGAACTTGTATAAATACCTCTGGCTTTTTATGTGGAAAATCCAAACTCCAATATTTGGTTGTTTTAGAATCATTAGAATTAAAAGAAAAGTTGTTGGGGGAAGAGGTAATTAGAAAAGCAGAAGTGAACCAAATCGGGTTCTTGGATTCATACTTGGCTTTTTTTGGTAAGATGTTGAGTTAGAGAAGTGATAGATATGCTCTGGACTGCCCCAAAAGATTCCAAGTTGTTCAGGCATGAGGTTACCATAATGTTAGATAGAAGGCTAGCAGGTTGAGATGCTGGTGCCAGGAAAGGTAGGCTAAGGTTATATACCTCATTCAGGAAAGCATTTGGATTACTGGTCTATGCCATTGTTGGACTTGCCAGAAATCCCTGCCAAGTAGAGGAATAAAATTTCTTTAATTCTCTTTGTCGAGCTAGTGTTTGATCCATCTTCATTCTTATATTTACACTATTCATTTGCTTATGCACTCTGTGCTGGGTACTGGGCATACTATAAAATGAGACTAAGATTCCTACCATGCAACGGCTTACAGTTTTTAGCTTGGATTATAGATAGTGAAGCATAAGGTCCTTAAGCTGTGGTACTTGACGGTACAAACCACTTTTCTTTTTTTTTTTTTAAATTTATTTATTTTAATTGGAGGCTAATTACTTTACAATATTGTAGTGGTTTTTGCCATACATTGACATGAATCAGCCATGGGTTTATATGTGTTCCCCATCCTGAACCTCCCTCGCACCTCCCTCCCTATTCCACCCTCAGGGTCATCCCAGTGCACCAGCCTTGAGCACCCTGTCTGGTGCATCCAACCTAGACTGGCAATCTGTTTCACATATGATAATATACATGTTTCAATGCTATTCTCTCAAATCATCCTACCCTTGCCTTCTCCCACAGAGTCCTATACATCTGTGTCTCTTTTGCTGTCTCGTATATAGGGTTATCATTACCATCTTTCTAAATTCTATATATACGCATCAGTATACTGTATTGGTGTTTTTCTTTCTGACTTCGCTCTGTATAATAGGCTCCAGTTTCATCCACCTCACTAGAATTGATTCAAATGTATTCTTTTTAATGGCTGAGTAATATTCCATTGTGGATATGCACCAAAGTTTTCTTATCCATTCATCTGCCAATAGACATCTAGGTTGTTTCCATGTCCTAGCTATTATAAACAGTGCTGCAATGAACATTGGGGTACATGTGTCTCTTACAATTCTGGTTTCCTCTGTGTGTATGCCCAGCAGTGGGATTGCTGGGTCATATGGCAGTTCTATTTCCAGTTTTTTAAGGAATCTCTACACTGTTCTTCTTGGCTGTACTAGTTGGCATTCCCACCAACAGCATTTATTGTTTGTAGATTTTTGGATAGCAGCCCTTCTCACCGGCATGAGATGGTACCTCATTGTGGCAAAATAATTTTCTTATAATGAGTTTCCTTGATTTTTGCTTACAAATTCATAGCTCCACCTGTTTTGTCAACCAGTGCTATGTCATTTCATGAAAAGAACATAGAATCCAGTGGCCCCCTAATGCCCCCTGCCTGAGGCCTGCTGTGGACCTGCTCTGGGAGTTGAGCTAAAATTTCTGGGGCTCAGATCCTGTCTGGGTTTCAGTTTGCTCATCTTTAAAATGAATGAATTGAAAAAATAAAATAAATAAAATGAATGAATTGGAGTTGTTGTTCAGTCACTCAGTTGGGTCTGACTATATGCAGCCCCATGGATTGCAGTATGTCAGGCCTCCCTGTCCATCACTTTCCTGGAGTTTGCTCAAACTAATGTCCATTGAGTCAGTGATGCCATCCAATCATCTCATCCTCTGTTGCCCCCTTCTCTTCCTGTCCTCAATCTTTCCCAGCATCAGGGATTTTCCAGAGTCGGCTCTTTGCATCAGGTGGCCAAAGTATTGGAGTTTCAGCTTCAGCATCAGTCCTTCCAAAGAATATTTAGGGTTGATTTTCTCAGGCATTGACTGATTTGATCTCCTTACTGTCCAAGGGACTCTCAAGAGTCTTCTCCAGCACTGCAGTTCGAAAGCATCAATCCTTCAATGCTCAGCCTTCTTTATGGTCCAGCTTTCACATCCATACATGACTACTGGAAAAAAACATAGCTCTGACCATATGGACCTTTGTTGGCAAAGTGATGTCTCTGCTTTTTAATGCACTTTCTAGGTTGGTCATAGCTTTTCTTTCAAAGAGCAAGTGTCTTTTGATTTCATGGGTTCAGTCACCACCCACAGTGATTTTGGAGCCCAAGAAAATGAAGTTTGCCGCTGTTTCCATTGTTTCCCCATCATTGCCATGAAGTGATGGGACCAGATGCCATGATTTTAATTTTTTAAACGTTGAGTTTTAAGTCAGCTTTTTCACTCTCCTCTTTCACCTTCATCAAGAGGCTATTTAGTTCCTCTTTGCTTTTTGCCATTAGGGTGGTATCATTTGCATATTTGATGTTATTGGTACTTCTCCCAGCAATCTCAATTCCAGCTTCCAATGCTTCATTCAGCCCAGCATTTCCCATGATGTACTCTGCATATAAGTTAAATAAGCAGGGTGACAACATAAGCCCTTCACATTTGCTCATCTTTAAAATGAATGAGTTGGAATAATACATCACTAAGCCTAGTTTCAACTTTTACAGACTCTCAACTCCATAAAAGTGAAGTCGCTCAGTCCAGCTCTTTGTGACCCCATGGACTGTAGCCTTCCAGGCTCCTGCATCCATGGGATTTTTCTAGGCAAGAGTACTGGAGTGGGTTGCCATTTCTTTCTCAGTCAACTCCATATTTACCCAGTAAAATAAAACAAAAGCAAAATTTAAATTCCTCATTGAGCTAAGAAAACAAATAACTTGTCTAATAATTTTGACTGTGATAAAGTGTCTGAGAAAAATTGATTAGGACTGAAACTTAACCATTGGGTCACCAATCCCTCTAATGTACTAAACACAGCTAAATGTTTTTACACGTCTGTATTTTTTAATGTTCTAAATCCTTTGACCTTTGCACAATCTTTCATCTAGTCCTAAATCAGCTTGCTATGACTCATAATCAGGGAGAGGTGATTAGGACAGAATATGTGAAAACTAGAATATAAAGTGTTATTGATGTTGCTATTCTGGGGAAAGCAAAACTAAAATATATTTTAGAGACCAGGAGACTCTTGTGTATCAGTGAAGCTTTGGTATGTAGGTTGTGGGTATGTATAAGGCTGCCTCTGATACCCAGGTGATTAGTATAGTATCAGAGTGGAAGATCACTCATGTTTATTTGTGATGAGTGGTTTTACTGAGGACAACCTAGAAATCTCCTTCTCTCCCCTGCTTCTCTATGGCCCTGCCGCCACCAAATATGTGTCAAGGGCATTAGAGAAAATATCCCACGTGCTATGTGCTTCTGCATTAACTTTACAAAGAAAATTGATGGAATATGAATAAATACCAGTGAAGGAACTATAAACCAGGTATAAAACTAAGACACTTTAAATTTCATCTCAGGATTCCTAAGTACGCATATACATATAATGATATAATGTATATAATTA
Organism: Ovis aries; assembly: GCF_016772045.2. Classification (NCBI taxonomy): domain Eukaryota; kingdom Metazoa; phylum Chordata; class Mammalia; order Artiodactyla; family Bovidae; genus Ovis; species Ovis aries. Next base: position 39,333,455 of record NC_056061.1, on the reverse strand, counting down.
TGTATGACTATATATAGTATATAAATACAAAATACTGTTGGGAGTCTTAACCATGATGTTATCAATTTCTCTGGTTTATAAAACACTTTTACTTGTTATATTTGTATGTATTTTATTACATATCTATATATCATATACATACAAGTATTGTATGTATCAGGGAGATAGTGAAGGACAGGGAAGGATGGCACGCTGTGTTCATGGGATTACAAAGAGTCAATATGACTTAATGACTGAAAAACAATAGCAATTAAACATATGTATTATTTTGTTAAATATATGTATGTATGTGTGTGTGTGTGTGTATATATAGAGAGACAGAATCTTGTTCTACTCATTCACAGTAATATTACACTCAGGAGGGTCACTTAATGGATTAGGGCAAAGAGAGCTTTATATTCTGAAAGGCTAGGTACACTTTCTATTTTATTCCATGCACTATCTTTTTATTGCTTGAGCATTGGAAGAATTTATTTTGTTAACAAAGCTCTATCTAACTGCTAGAAATTCTGACTGTAATGGGCTTCCCAGGTGGTGCTAGTGGTAAAGAACCCAACTGCCAATGCCAGAGACATAAGAAACACAGGTTTGATCCTTGGGTCCAGAAGATCCCCTGGAGGAGAGCATGGCAACCCATTCCAGTATTCTTGCGTGAAGAATCCCAGGATAGAAGAGCCTGGCAGGCTATAGCCCATGGAGTTGTGAAGAGCTGGACATGACTGAAGCAATTTAGCATTCATGCATGCAAACTGACTATGATATGTTTTATACTAGACTTCTTAAGTGGAATGAATGCTAAACAACAATGATATGCATCGTGTAGTTCACAGTATTTTAATAAATTTTTGATGAGGAATATTGTGAAATTTAGAAAGCAATTCAGCAATATTTTAAGCTAAATGTCCTTTTAAAGACACTGTACCATCACTTCAAACATATAATTACTTATTTTTGGGCTTCCCTTGTGGCTCAGCTGGTAAAGAATCTGCCTGCAATGCGGGAGACCTGGGTTTGATCCCTGGGTTGGGAAGATTCCCCTGGAGAAGGGAAAGGCTACCCACTCCAGTATTCTGGCCTGGAGAATTCCATTGACTATATAGTTCATGGGGTCACAGAGTCTGACAGGACTGAGTGACTTTCACTTAACATCTAAAAGATGATGCTGTTAAAGTGCTACACTCAATATGCCAGCAAGTTTGGAAAACTCAGCAGTGGCCACAAGACTGGAAAATGTCAGTTTTCATTCTGACCCCAAAGAAAGGTAATGCCAAAGAATATTCAAACTACCACATAATTGCATTTATCTCACATGCTAGCAAGGTAATGCTCAAAATTCTCCAAGCCAGGCTTCAACAGTATGTGAACTGTGAAATTCCAGATGTTCCAGGTGGATTTAGAGAAGGCAGAGGAACCAAAGATCAAATTTCCAACATCCATTGGATCATTGAAAAGGCAAGAGAGTTCCAGAAAAACATCTACTTCTGCTTTATTGACTATGCCAAAGCCTTTGACTGTGTGGATCATAACAAACTGTAGAAAATTCTGAAAGAGATGGGAATACCAGACCACTTGACCTTCCTTTTGAGAAATGTATATGCAGGTCAAGAAGCAACAGTTAGAACTGGACATGGAACAATGGACTGGTTCCAAATAGGGGAAGGAGTAAACAAGTCTATATATTGTCACCCTGCTTATTTAACTTATATGCAGAGTACATCATGAGAAATGCCAGGCTGGATGAATCACAAGCTGGAATCAAGATAGCTGGGAGAAATATTAATAACCTCGGATATGCAGATGATACCACCCTTATTGCAGAAAGTGAAGAACTTAAGAACCTCTTGATGAAAGTGAAAGAGGAGAGTGAAAAGTTGCCTTAAACCTCAACATTCAGAAAGCTAAGATCATGGCATCTGGTCCCATCACTTCATGGCAAATAGATGGGGAAACAATGGAAATAGCAGAAAACTTTATTTATTTATTTATTTTTTTTGGACTTCAAAATCACTGCTGATGGTGACTGCAGCCATGAAATTAAAAGACCTTTACTCCTTGGAAGAAGAGCTATGGCCAACCCAGACAGCACATTAAAAAGCAGAGACCTTACTTCGCCAGCAAAGGTCCATCTAATCAAGGCTATGGTTTTTCCAGTAGTCATGTATGAATGTGAGAGCTGGACAACAAATAAAGCTGAGCACGGAAGAATGCTGTTTTTAAATTGTGGTGTTGGAGAAGACTTGACAGTCCCTTGGACTGCAAGGAGATCAAAGCAGTCAATCCTAAAGGAAATCAGTCCTGAATATTCATTGCAATGACTGATTCTCAAGTTGAAGCTCCAATACTTTGGCCACTTGATGTGAAGAACTAACTCATTGGAAAAGACTCTGATACTGTGAGAGACTGAAGGCAGGAGGAGAAGGGGACAACAGAGGATGAGATGGTTGGATGGTATCACTGACTCAGTGGACATAAATTTCAGCAAGCTCTTGAAGTTGGTGATGGACAGCGAAGCTTGTCGTGCTGTGGTTCATGGGGTCTCCAACAGTCGGACACAACTACGCGACTGAACTGAATGGTTAAAAAGAAGATTCTCATTGATAAATAAAAACATAAAAAGAAATTATTTCATTTAAAAATAAATTCCCTGTTGCCCTGATCTCCTTTTTTTCAATGTAGTTTTTGTATACATTTTTTATCCTGTGGAACTTGCATTTTCTCCATTTATATCTATCAAAATTCAGCTGTATAAATTTCTAACATTGCCTTAGCTCTCTAAAAGAAAAAAAATGTAAAAGAAATGCACACCTTATCAGTAAAAAGGCTGTTTACAGATTTTAGGAATGCTCAGCCTAGTTATATTATCTTGTGTCCCCTTAGTTTTCATGTGTACAAAAAACCCCAGCAATTTATGAAAATTATTTAATTAGTAAGTACTTTTTTTTTTTTACTAGTTTGTGCACACTGCTAGCCCTTCAGCCATGTTAATATCTTAACATCTGCCAAATTTGGCTTCTTCTGTGAAGTATTTTTGCGTCCTGGAACAAAGTTCAAGAAACTAAAATCCTTTGTGTGCTTACAATGAACCAATAATGGTGCATATCTTTCCATTAATTGATGTATTAGTCAGACCTCAAGGCTGCGAGGAAAATTTGAGAAAATGTTGCCCAGGAGTAAATAGATTCTAATTTATGCTGAAAATTTTTAAATGCATACTGTTTTGCATGAAAGTGCAACTGTGAGTAAATTATGTATGGTGACTACTCATTGCTTAAACCCTCTTGAAAAAAAGAAAAATAGTTTTGTTTACATCTCACTAATATGCCAACATTTGGTTAGTTATATTTACTCCTATTTGTCACAGGTAGATTGCATGGGACATCAGACAGTTCATTATAGAGACAAGTATGCTCTATTCACAAAGTTAGATGACAGAACAAGTCATGGTGTGTATTGTAATTTCTGTGCGACTGTACATCTTCAGGCTGTCTGGGGTAAGATACTTACGAAGCATTGCATTATGGCTGTCAGAATGCTTCATGGATGGTAATTAAATAGAGGATGCGTTATTGGTTTGTAGAGTTAAACTAGTATCAGATATATCCTAGAAATCTCTTCTAGAAAGCTTCTACTTTGAACATTAAGTTTTGGGAAAAGTATATTTTGCATTTGTTGACTAATCTTTTATTAAAAGCTCATTTTCTAGGCTGTTCACTGAAATTATCCACTTCTATTTTCTTGTAATAAGTCAATGGCCATTTCACCTATCAGAGAACTGAATTGTAAGCAGTGCTGCCCTTTGAAATGTTAGTTTTCCCTCTTTCTAGCTGTCTGGTCAGTTACTATATTCAAAACACAACAAAAATCTTTGAAGGGTAAATAGAAAGACCAAAGCAGAAGGATTAAAAAGAAGTATATTTGTTTAATTTTTGTCATTTTTCAGAAAAATTTCTCTGGAATTTAATGCTATAATTTAATATCTAATTGCACAAATACTTCAGTAGGAAATGGATACTTTTTCTTTTATATTTATTTATGAATATAACTTTTTATAGTTATTAGCTGTGTCATTGGTAAAATCATACTACAGAACAGCACTGAGGTCAATAAACTGTGTTATAAAGGGCAAAGGGCAAAGTTCAAATCCTGTGTGTACCTGTTTTTGTAATTAAAACTTTACTGGTATTCAGGCCATTGTTTATGTATTGTCTATAGCTGCTTTCTGGTTACTATGGTCAAGCTGAATGGTTGTTACTGAGAGTTTAAAGGCTCATAATGTCTAAGTTATTTAGTATCTGGTTCTTTACAGAAAAGTTTATTGACCCCTGTACTAGTATGTGAATTTGCTAATTTGTAAGGGAACACACAAGCTTTTTGTTTGTTTTTATAGTATGTGATAATGAGAAAGAATAAAATTATTTATTATTTCAGGTGAGTTTTTTTGATGAAGTACATTTGCATTATTGCTTAAAATTTTTTAAAGTCTTAGCAATGTCCTGTAAGAAAGAGATTCAGCTTGGATGCACATCGGATCAGTGTACACTGCCAGGTGGATAGTTAGTAAGTTGGTATCTCCTCAAAGATAAAATATTTTCTAAAGCATGCTGTGAGATTGGCATCGAATGGAAACTGGAAATAGGGTTCAGGTGAATCAGTGACCTGTCGTCTAACCACGCAGCTATGATCTGCCTGTAACTGCGTGAATTGAGGTTAGTCTGCAGCCCCTATCAGCTTGTTCTTGGCGAGGCTCCCAAACCTCTAACTGTATCATGGCTGTGGCTTCATTCTCTATAGCAGATTATTCCCATGGCTGTCTCTGGGCCAATTTTTATTTTTTTTAATCTGTCACATTTACTTCCCTAAAAAAAAGGAAAAGAAACTTGTTAAAAAAATAAAAAAGAGTATATGTGCTAAGTTATTTTTAAATTTTTTGTATCTTCATTTAGTTGTTAAATAGCTGTTTATGTATGTGTGTGCTTGAGTTTACACATGCCTGATTAACAAAAACTAGTAGAATTGTGAAATAAGGTACCATGTTCCAAAATAGAGCTTTACTGTAAAACAGCTAGCAGAAGGGTAATAGATAATGATGCAATGGTTAACGGTATTATTTTCAAAAATTGAAAAGGAATCATCACTAGGAACTAGTTTGGCATTTTCCTATATGACATCCTATTTAGGGCTCTGAATCTCAGCTATGCAGTTCTGTGAATTTGAATCCAACAGAGAATATGTAGCTTTCATACAGTTTTCTTCAGTTATAAGAAATATAATCATTGCAATGGGATGCGTCAAGCCTGGGTCAATTAAATCATTTCTGAAGACAGTAGGTGCTCTCCAGGGATATTCACGATGGGGAAGGTACCTGTTGTTCACTGCATCACCGTGTCACCCACCCAAATAGATTTAGTGCAGGTCACTGTGTTAATGAATCAGTTAGGAAGAGGAATATGAAAATGTTGCAATTTAACAAGTGCATTAAAATATAAGTATAGAAAAATATTTTTAAAGGCTAAGCCATTTAGGTTTTAAATACTTAGATTTTCTCTCAATGTTAATCCTGAGAAGTAACTAAATGAATATAAAAATAAAGATATAAGTATTTACAATAAAATATAATTGTCTGACAAAAATACCCACTTTATTTTGAGCTAAACAAAAGAGCATTTTCAGATTCAGTGTATTATAATGTTAATTTATATCAGATCTTGGGAAGAAGTAACGTATTTTATTCCTATTATCTGTTGTCTCAAGACATCAGATTCCTATAATTCTGAATTCTAATTATATGTAGTAGAATTTTGAAGATATAAAGCAGAAGCCAAAGTTTCAACATTGGAATACAGACAGCCCACCGACTTCCTATTGGATATAAATAACTTTAAAAAAAACCAGATATGTTATTAAAATATAGATTTCAAAATTCCACTGAAAATCTAGGAGATTTTGTTATTTGTTTTGTCTTAAAATTTTTGTGAATGTAAATGTCCATGCAGCTGTTAAAAAACAAATTCAAATAGTATAGAGGATCATAAAGAGATTTTCTTGATACTTGTCCCAGTTTTACATTTTCTTAAGTATTCTTCCATAAATGCTCATGGTTATATGAACATGAGTGAAAGAGCCAATGAAATCATGATAAATATATTTTTCTATGCTAAGTATTTTATTTTAGTGATTAACTTCCATTTGTTAATTTTTATTACTTTACTTCTTTATGCTTTCTTTTATTCCATGTTTATTGTCATCACTTTAGAATTTTTAAGTTTTTACCTTTGACAAAGCTTCCTTTTCTCCTCGTGCACTTAAATTTATTATTATGTAAGTTTCAAATGCTGTCCTTTTGATGCTTGACAGGGCTTGTGGTCATCGCAATGATGGAGGGAGGAGGGCTTCAGAATGCAAGCAACAGTGCAGGTTGAGAGGGGCCACATGTCCCTGTGAACACCATGCTCCATGCTACAATCTACTAGTCCTTTAAATAGCCATCCAAAAGGTTCCAGTATTTTTCTGAAAACTCATAGTTAACAACTGGAAAAATCATGAGCCTCTTCTTGACAAAGACTGGGCATGTTCAGATGTTATTTGAACCCTTCTAACTTCTGAAAGGGCTGAAGTAGATAACAGAATCTAAACTTACTCTGATAGATTTTTCAGTCCTTTCTCCTGGTGTATTGAGTTCGAGGGATTTGGGGGCTGAGCAAAGAAATAGATATGACCATGAGGTGGCAGTAGCACACAGTGAGTTTTATTTGGGTGGAGATTTGACAGGTTTGCACTTGGGGACATGTCCCTCACAGCAGGAGACCTTCCAGAAGCACTGGCTGGGCATACCTAGAAGAGGAAGAGGGCAAGGAGAATCAAAGAGGAGAATCTAAGGTGGGGTGGTGCCTGTCTAGACGATGTTGCTGACAGCATGATGGAGAGTCTCTGGGTCAGAGAACTCTGAAGGGCAGCAGCAGTTTGGGGTCTTTCTTTTATAGCCACAGAGTTTATCTGATCTATGCTTAAAAGATTTTGGGTGCAGTCTTTTTGTGGTATGCAAAGCAGGAAGGCTCTGCAAAGCTAAAACCTGTTTATTTGGGATGCATTTAAAACAACTGGATGTTTAAAAATTTGGAATCTTTTGGTGGGCTTTGGAACACAGTCCCAGCCTACTGTGAAGAAATAGACAACATAGAGCTAATGTACAGAGCCATTTTTTTGGCTTTTTAATATAATAACTAGGTTTCACTAATTTTGTTTGTAGATGTGTATTGTACTTCATTATAACAGACTCCAAATACACATAAAATTACACTCCAATAAAATGTTTAATAGATACACACTATATTTGTTAACATCATCATATTGTCATAATTTCTCCAGGTTTTTCAAAGGAATAAATTACTAGAGTTTGATTTCTCTGCGTGCCCCACCCTTAAAACTACTCCCTTCCTTGCCTTCTTCAGAAGATTCTCCTAAGTATGTTTAGCTTCATATATTAGATGTTCGTTTGTATATGTATACTATGTATGCAAATATGTATTATTATCTGTATATAATTTAAAAACTTGTTTGGGGATGATTTAAAACTTTATATAAATAATAACACAGCATACATAGTCTTTTGTTTACTGCTTACAATTTTGAAATTTATCCAAATGAATCCATTTGACACCTATAGATCATTTGTTTTCACTGCTAAATAGTGTTTCATTACGTGACTATAGCACGACTTTTGAACAATTTCATGTCGATGGACACAAGTTGTTTCTAGCTTATTATTTTTGCAAATGAGCATTTGTAGACATATCCTCTTATGCAAATGCTGCTACTTGGTTATTCCATTTTAGTACTGTGAAAATAGATTGTCAAATAATTCCCAGACACCTATGTGTACAGATCTGAGACTACAATGAAATTATATATATATGCACATATGTATATAATTTCTATTCTTAATAAATTTATAGTCTTTGCTTAATCTTGTATGTATTTCTAAATAAGAATGACTAGTATTTGATAGTTTGATTTCACCTTTAATTTTACTAAATTTAAATTTATTTCTAAGACAAACATTTTGTCTGTGTTATTAATTCATTATTTCTCCCCAACTTTGGTTTTGGTAGTCATCCAAGTTGCACAGGTGGATGTGAATGACCATGTTATAGTTTCGTCTTAAGGAGAATTTGGTGTTTAAGAGCCTTTCTGAATGTCTAACACTGTCACTTGCTTAATGATTTATTAAATATATCACAGCAATTAGATAAATGAGTTAAAAAATGTTTTCTACTGCAGCTCAAGTAATTTAAATCACTCTCTAAGAGCTGTATTTTGGGAAAAGTCATAGTGGCAGGCACATGACATAGTAAGGATAATGATCAATGTAAGCTGATAACTTCTAATGCGAAATATATACAGTTTTTGAACTGCATTCTAAATCACTTGCTTTTCCAGCATTTATTATATGCAACAAACATGTAGAAAGTGGTTAGCTAAAACAGGTAGTTGGAAAATATTTTAGCATTTTTATCTAAACAAATGTCAGAATTTTTTTTGAAAATGAAAAATGCTAAGTATAATAAAAGTATATATTTATGCTCTCGGCAGCCAAATGTGCTTTTTAATGGAATTTAAATAAATGGAATTTTTATGACAAAAAAAGCTACAGTAAAAGCAGTGATTATATTTTTCATAGTTCATTTGCCTTTTTTGCCCTGCAGACCTTGTGTGGAGGAAAATGAGATCCCGAGTGAAGTCTACAATGTCATTGACTCTGAAGAAGGACTCAGAGACCCATTGGTGTTTAATGACCCTTACTGGCCTATGCAATGGGAACTGGTATGATCTTCAGAAATAGATGGTTTTTTGGCAATGTTAAGAAATATTATTTTTGTCATGTTTTAATGCAATAGACAGACACTTTTATGCACTGCTTGCTTTTATCTATTGGTTTTGCAGAGAGACTTAGCAAACTTTTGATGAAATATTACTGCCAGCTTATTAATGAGCACTAATCCTTTTAATTTGATTACATCCTTAGGGTTTGATTTAGCCTGTAAAAAATACCAGTAGAAAACTTAAGACATTTAAATTTGGTATGTGTAAACAGGCTCATTACATCGAAGTGTTGTTGCCATTCACGCTTGAAGTTCTTATTTTTGCATAACCGAATATATTTTATATTACTTCAATAATGAGAGAACAGGAGAAGGAAATGCCAACCCACTCCAGTACTCTTGCCTGAAAAACCCCATGGACGGAGGAGCCTGGTAGGCTACAGTCCATTGGGTCGCGAAGAACATGACTGAGCAACTTCACTTTCACTTTTCACTTTCATGCATTGGAGAAGGAAATGGCAACCCACTCCAGTGTTCTTGCCTGGAGAATCCCAGGGATGGGGGAGCCTGGTGGGCTGCGGTCTATGGGGTCGCACAGAGTCGGACACGACTGAAGAGACTTAGCAGCAGCAGGAGCAGCAGCAGCATCTTTGCCTGTAAGGAGTAGGTAGATGTTAGAACATTGCACAACAAACTTTTTTTTATAATACTTATAGTGTTGGACTTTTCAGGACCACATTGTCCTGTCATTTATACAAAACTGTGACAATGGAAAAGTCTGAGAAAAACACACATAAATTCTGAGCATTAATAAGTAAAAAAAATAGTTGAAATAGATAATGCTAAATAGTTTTAAAGGAAGTCTTTGAAATGTGAGAGCAACTTGGTGATAGCACAAAAGAGAAATCGAAGACCTTGCTGTCTCCATACTTAGCTCCTCAAAGGTCTGTAAATTATACTGTTTTAGATGGTCTAATGTTATATACTGAGGAAAAGGTTAAGTGTATTTTATCATTTTCCTGGAAATAATGAGGTTAAAAAATGGGAAACTGTTGTGGTAGCTCTTTTTCTTTATGTTGATCATTGGCAGTTACCAAGCCTGCTATTTGAGAAGAGTAGAAAACCCATGTTGGAAAATGTCCAGGTCACTTTTCTGTAGCTTTGATTCACCTTTAAAAACTGAATTGTAATTTAGAAAGCTCTAAGAGATGTACATGACTACATCTGACATTTCAAACATGCATGTGCAGAAACTTGAGTAAAAAAAAATTAAGAATTTCTTCAGTTACCTGGAGTTGAGGTAATCATTAACAAGTGAGTGGACTAGGGCTAATTAGGATAATGACAGTCAAAGATATAAGGAGTGAAATTAAGAAAAAGGAGGGAGGAACAGTAGCTAAAGACGAAAGGCATGAATAGGGAGGAAATCTTTTTCAACCTTCTTTTGTTTGTTGGTTTTTTGACTTTAATAAACAGTAATAATAAGATGAATACTTGAGGATTACATTTGTGATACTTTGTCAATCGTCACCAGCAAAAAATACTCTCTCTCTCTTTTTTTTTGTATCAGGTTACTAAGTTCCAAGCTCCTCTATGCTGAGGTCAAGGATTTCAGGAGACACAGGATGGAAAGTAGACAGAAGGTAAGTGATATAGGAAAAAAACAGAACTGAGTATCAGTCAATAAAGTGACTGATTAGAAATGGGGACTAGTCTTAAAGACTTAAACAATTGAGTCATCTTAAAATCAGATGAAATTGAGCAAGTAAAGGATTGAGCAGAGCTAGAAGGATAACTGTACCATTTTCTAGGGAAGAAGTTGATAGATTCTCACTGCAAATGACCAGGTAGTAAATATTTCCAGGTTTGTGGACCATATAAATCTCTGTAGCATATTTTTGATATTGTCATTCCAGTCCTTTAAAATTGTAAAAATCTTTCTCAGTTTTAGTCATAGAACAGGCTGTAAGTTGGATTTCACTTGCAGGCCATAGTTTATTGACATCTGTAGAAAGTAACGGAAAAAAGAGTTAAAGAGCAAATAGCTGTTCAGATTTAGCTATATCGCTCTTTTTTTCCATTGACATATAGTTGATTTTCAATGTTGTGTTATTTTCTGCTGTGCAGCAAAGTGATTCATATATATATATACACATATATACATTCTTTTTCATATTCTTTTACATTTTGGTTTATCACAGGATATTGAATATAGTTGCCTGTACCACACAGTAGGACCTTGTTGTTTATCTATCCTCTGTTATGATTGTTTGCAGAGTTAGTTATCTCTTTTAACATCCAGTTGCTGTGGTGTCTATGTATACATTACAGCAGCAAAACTCAGCAATGAAAGGTCAAGCAGGTTATACTGATGTCAATAGCCTAGATTATTATTACATTCTGGTAGTAATGACAACCCACTTCAATATTCTTGTTTGGAAAGTCCCATGGACAGAGGAGCCCGATGGGCTACAGCCTGTGAGGTCACAAAGAGTTGGACATGACTGAGTGAACAACAGCAAGCACCATTCTAGAGGCATGTCTTCCAGTATTGGAGAAGATGGTTCGTAATGTCAAGGTGAGTCAATACAAAATTGAAAGGAAAGAACTGCAGTTTCCAGTTGAAGTTCTGATGTTATTCATAACAGCAGAGCTAAATTGTGTTACAAATTCCATCCTCTGATGAGGACACCAAACTTATTTTGCTGAAAGATTGAATGGTGTAGGTATGCTTTCTTCAGAACCAAGCATCCTAAAATAGGAGTCTATTCTTTATTTTTATGCCCATCTACTCCTCAGCCAACAATTTGTAGCAATCTGGTTTTGTGATGCCCTCCCACTTGCCCTTGTGATCTTACCCCACCTTCAGGCCTTCCACTTAACTTCCCAATGTATTAAAGACTTTTCACTTATCTTACTTGAGTCATCAACTATAAGCTGATAACTATCCAGATAAAATGCAAATAGCCATGGTTTCTCTCCCAAATGCTCTTCACTTGTGCCTCCTCAACAATTCCTCCTGAGTAATTCTTTCTCACATTCCAAAATTCACTCTGGGTGCTATTTCTAAAAGAAGAGTCTTTTCACCTACCAGAGTGAATTAGTAACTTTTACTCTGTACTGCCATAACGCAGTGTGCCCATACTACTGTTTGAATGAATGAAAAAGTGAATAGTTAATGTTTGAAAATTCATGTGTCCTCTCAGCTAGACAATAATATGCTTAAGGATAGGGACTATGATTTATTTTTCTCTACATTTCAATTTATGGCAGTAAACTTGACATTTTTAATCTCAAATAAGCATGTGTTTAATTAACAAATTTTGGAATGCATCTATAAATGTAGCTTCTTGTCCCCTCCTCCTTTTTTTTTTTTTTTTTTGTATTCTAAAGTAAGAAAAATCTATTTAACTCTTCACTGCTGTGAGCTTGTGTTTCAGTAAAACTGGTTCTCAGTTGAAAAGGCAGCTTCTATCTCTACCAGTAATTTTAAGGATGAAAAAAAAACCCAACAACAAACAAACAGAATTCTGTACTAGGAAACCCCTAATAGGTGTTTGAACTGGATGACACTTATTTCATACAAGAAAAAGAGTTCGTCCAGAGCCAGAATGAAGTCTCACAGTGCCAAGACCCAAAGCTTCTTCTGTTTGCCACTTCACTTGTGTCCTTCCTACATTTGGCTCACTGCCACTTCTGCACTGCACAAAGCAGTGGGAAAAAATAAGGTATGTGGCACCCTCAGTCCCTGTGGAAACACCCAGGAGGTTGTATATGTGTGCTTGTCTCAAACTTGAGGGTCCTCTTCCTAAGAGAGGGAAGAATATATGTAAGGAGACAATATGCCAATAGTGTCTTCCAACTACAAGTTAAGAAACAAAACATTTGAAGGAAAAAGTAAGTAAATAAACTCTCTGGAATTTCCAGTTAGCATCTGATGGAGAGCATGAACAATAGAGAAATATGAGTATAAGTAATAGGAAATTATAAAGCAATAGAATAATTTTTGAAATTTTGGAGAATCTTTTTTAAACAATTGTTTAATAATGTTGAAACTCACCCGAAATTTGCCATTTATTTGCCTAAATTTTTCATGGCAATTAGTTGAGAATTGTATGTCTTAAATCTGAATATAGTATTATTTATGTGGGCTAATTTCACCATTTAAATAAAATGTCAGGAACAAGCACATCCAAATATATAATACTATTTTTTTCTTTCTACCACTACTGTTATCCTCAGTGAAAAATTGTTTTATTTTCATAAACCCATTTAAGGTAGTCATGATATTCTTTTGCTAACACTTGTACAATTCTACTAATGTGAGGTAATATTTACTATTTTGTAACCTAGTATATTTTTTCAGAACATATTTCTTGAGAAATTCTTATTAGACTTTTAAATATCATTGTAGTTCTTAAGGTTTGCATATAAGTTTAATGCTGCTTTTGCCTAAAATTGTTTGCTAAAAAGTAGGTCTTTAAGAATAATTTGAAGAAAATTTTGACTTAGTATTACATTTTCTGAAGTTCTATGTTCTAATGATAAAGTTCTTTAAAATATTGTGCTAAAATTTTGCAAACATGTTCAAATGTTCCATTGTGATATCTGAAGTAAGTAATCTAGAAGAGGAAGTGAAAGTTAAAAAGATGACAATTGTTATTAGTTTATATACAAAAAATAACATAACCCATTATAACTGATGCTCAAAGCTAAACAGACATTGCTGAGAAAATTATAGCAATATAATTTTCAAGAAGGTAAAGCTATATGCTTTAACTTTTGATTCATAAATTTATTTTGCAAAAAAGAAGCCTTGCATATGCCACATGCATTGTTTTGCATGTAAGACAATGGGACAGATGATGTGAAAGGGAGTTGACAACATGAAATGTCATCAGTGCAGAGGGCATTAGGATACTCTTATACTGTTGAAATCAGTGTTTGTGAACTAGGGCTCCTCTCCTTCCTTGTCCTCCATGCCTGTGTAGACTGCAGCAACACAGGCCAGGTCAGGCCAGGGTGAAGACAATGTCAAGAGAGGTCAAATCTATGAGCTTAAAAAGAAAAGGATATGTTTGATTATTTTAACATAAAATTTTAGATAGAAAATTTAAAAAAAATGTTGCTATGACTAGATGTGTTAGAAAGAATTTATACTGGATATTTAAAAGTATAAGGTTAGACAAATGTGGATTTAAATCCTGTGCCTTGTTTATTACTGTCATGAATATTTTAATCTTCTGAAAATCTGTTTTCTTATTTGTAAGACAGACTTAAAGATACTTTGCAGGATTGGTTTTAGAATTAAATGAGATTATGGACACAAAGGATGCACCATAATGTTTGACATGTAGTAGGGGAGAAGGCAATGGCACCCCACTCCAGTACTCTTGCCTGGAAAATCCCATGGACAGAGGAGCCTGGTAGGCTGCAGTCCATGAGGTCACAAAGAGTCGGACAAGACTGAGCGACTTCACTTTCACTTTTCACTTTCATGCATTGGAGAAGGAAATAGCAACCCACTCCAGTGTTGGAGAATCCCAGGGACGGGGAAGCCTGGTGGGCTTCCGTCTATGGGGTCACACAGAGTCAGACACAACTGAAACAACTTAGCAGCAGCAGCAGCAGCAGCAGCAGGGATTCAATGAGGCAGTTGGCCAGATTCCTTTCCTGTAATGGGTTTAACTTCCATTACCTGGGAAATAAGGCATTGGAGTACAGAATGAAGCGGGCAAAGGCTAACAGAGTTCTGCCAAAAGAATGCTCTGGTCACAGAAAATACTTCTTCCAACAACACAAGAGAAGACTCTACACATGGACATTACCAGATGGTCAATACCGAAATCAGATTGATTATATTCTTTGCAGCCAAAAAAGGAGAAGCTCTATACAGTCAGCAAAAACAAGACTGGGAGCTGACTGTGGCTCAGATCCTTATTGCCAAATTCAGACTGAAAAATGAAGAAAATGGAGAAAAACCACCATACCATTCATGTATGACTGGAATCAAATCCCTTATGACTATACAGTAGAAGTGAGAAATAGATTTAAGGGACTAGATCTGACAGAGTGCCTGATGAACTATGGATGGAAGTTTGTGACATTGTACAGGAGACAGAGAGCAAGACCATCCCCAAGAAAAACAAATGCAAAAAAGCAAAATGGCTGTCTGAGGAGGCCTTACAAATACCTGTGAAAAGAAGGGAAACAAAAAGCAAAGGAGAAAAGGGAAGATATACCCATCTGAATGCAGAATTCCAAAGAATAGCAAGGAGAGATAAGTAAGCCTTCCTCAAGGATCAATGCAAAGAAAGAGAGGAAAACAATAGAATGGGAAAGACTAGAGATCTCTTCGAGAAAATTAGAGATACCAAGGGAATATTTCATGCAAAGATGGGCTCAATAAAGGACAGAAATGGTATGGACCTAACGGAGAAGATATTAAGAAGAGGTGGCAAGAATACACAAAAAAATTGTACAAAAAAAGATCTTCATAACCCAGACAATCACAATGGTGTGATCACTCACCTAGAGCCAGACATCCTGGAAGGCAAAGTCAAGTGGGCCTTAGGAAGCATCCCTAAGAACAAAGCTAGTGGAGGTGATGGAATTCCAGTGGAGCGGTTTCAAATCCTAGAAGATGATGCTGTGAAAGTGCTGCTCAATATGCCAGCAAATTTGGAAACCTCAGCAGTGGCCACAGGACTGGAAAAGGTCAGTTTTCATTCCAGTCCCAAAGAAAGGCAATGCCAAAGAATGCTCAAACCACCACACAACTGCACTCATCTCACATGCTAGTAAAGTAATGCTCAAAATTCTCCAAGTCAGGCTTCAGCAATATGTGAACTGTGAACTTTCGATGTTCAAGCTGGTTTTAGAAAAGGCAGAGGAACCAGAGGTCAAATTGCCAACATCCGCTGGATCATCGAGAAAGCAAGAGTGTTCCAGCAAAACATCTATTTCTGCTTTATTGACTATGCCAAAGCCTTTGACTGTGTGGATCACAATAAACTGTGGAAAATTCTGAAAGAAATGGGAATACCTCTTGAAAAACATGTATGCAGGTCAGGAAGCAACAGTTAGAACTGAACATGGAACAACAGACTGGTTCCAAATAGAAACAGGAGTACATCAAGGCTGTATATTGTCACCCTGCTTATTTAACTTATATACAGAGTACATCATGAGAAATGCTGGGCTGGAGAAAGCACAAGCTGGAATCAAGATTGCCGGGAGAAATATCAATAACCTCAGATATGCGGATAACACCACCCTTATGGCAGAAAGTGAAGAGGAACTAAAGAGCGTCTTGATGAAAGTGAAAGAGGAGAGTGAAACAGTTGGCTTAAAGGTCAACATTCAGAAAACTAAGATCATGGCATCTGGTCCCATCACTTCATGGCAAGCAGATGGGGAAACAGTGGAAACAGTGGCTTTATTTTTCTGGGCTCCAAAATCACTGCGGATGGTGACTGCAGCAATGAAATAAAAAAACACTTACTCCTTGGATGGAAAGTTTAGACCAACCTAGACAGCTTATTAAAAAGAAGAGACGTTACTTTGTCAACAAAGGTCCATCTAGTCAAGGCTATGGTTTTTCCAGTGGTCATGTATGGATGTGAGAGTTAGACTGTGAAGAAAGCTGAGCGCCGAAGAATTGATGCTTTTGAACTGTGGTGTTGGAGAAGACTCTTGAGAGTCCTTTGGACTGCAAGGAGATCCAACCAGTCCATCCTAAAGGAGATCAGTCCTGGGTGTTCATTGGGAGGACTGATGCTGAAGCTGAAACTCCAAAACTTTGGCCACCTGATGCGAAGAGCTGACTCATTTGAAAAGACCCTGATGCTGGGAAAGATTGAGGGCCAGAGGAGAAGGGACGACAGAGGACGAGATGGTTGAATGGTATCGCTGACTCAATGGGCATGGGTTTGGGTGGACTCCGGGAGTTGGTGATGGACAGGGAGGCCTGGTGTGCTGCGGTTCATGGGGTCGCAAAGAGTCGGACATGACTGAGTGACTGAACTGAACTGAACTGAAGCTATGCAGAATACCCATTTCTCAACAATACTAGATGATTAAAGCAGTGCTAGTGAAGGTTATTAATAATTCCTGTGTTATAATGAGAATAATCTGTTAGTAATCTCCAAAGAAGGGCTTACCCGACAAAGCGTACAGAAACATAAAGTAGTGGGATACAGGAAAAAATTCAATGACTTCCACTTATATTTACTTTTTATCTTTAGTTTCTTTTTACATTTTTCTGGTTCTACTAAAATCCATGTAGTATATTAGTATATCAATACGTGCTTTCATTTTCAAATAATTAAATATATAATATGAGTGTATGCACACATTTTTTAAGTGAGAAGGCTTATGAACAAAATGTTTGAAAGCAGCTGATGTACTCAACAAATACTCATAAAGTGGATGTCACAGTGTTTTTACCGAAAGTCTGGTTTATGAACAGGACTAGGTATTAATTCTTCACAGATGAATCAGTTATGGAATTTTACATGAAAAATCTTAAAGTTTAAAAGAGATGTTAGCACACACTAATAAATAATTATATTATTAGACAGCAATAGATTCTATTACGAAGACAAATTTAAAAGTAGTTATTTCTAGCTTATGGGAGATAATGTTGAGCTGGGACTGAATGTAGGATCACTACAAACATAGTCATGAAGATGTAAAAGTATTGGTTTTGTCCAGTGGAGAGTATCATGAATACTTAAATGAGAAGTCCAAACTTCACTGTATACCAGTAGAATTTTTCAAAGACTTTCAGGTTCAAAAATTGAGTTATGCTTTAATATCATTAATTTATTATTTTATATATTTATTTATGCAATACTGATTGTCAAATACCATGGTCAGTCCCAATGTTAAATATACAAAATATGAATATGAATTACATACTGTTTTTGTTCTCAAAGATTCACAGTTTAGTGAGCTGGTCGTAAATGTATTCACTACAGTTTATGAATGTATAACATAGGTATGTATAAAAGAATAAACAGTGTTGACCATGTAGTAAAGGGAACAGCCTTTCTGTCCAAGTATGTTGGAAAAGCTTCATTGAGTCGAGAGGAATAAAGAAACAGTAGAATTCAATTCATGAAGCTTAGCTAGCCTGTGACTTTTTTCATGTGGCTGGAGCCTCGAAAAACAGTAATGGAGAAAGGCTACGTAGTTCAGTTTGGTTCCAATTTTAAGAGACCACATATGTCAAAATAAGGCATTTGTCCCTTGTCCTGTAACTCATGAAGATTAGAGGCTCAAGAGAGGGAGGTAACTCAGTCACAATCATCTTTGCTCTGTAGAAAGATGATTTAGATAGGAGGTAGCATGCCAAATAAAGGGGGCCAACACTGAAGGTGAAAGGGAACAATTAGGAGAGGGGTTATAGCTCAGGGAGATGAAGAAATCTAGACCTATGTAGATAAAGTGGGGATAAATACAAAAATGCAAAATAAAGCCATATTTAAAAGGAATATGTTGACAAGAATCTTAGATAAACCTACATACCAAGGTTAAGTGAGAAAGGCCTGTCCAGGGTGATATGAGATTGTTTGACTTTGTGGACATGGTGAGTGACTGCATTAGTCTACTAAAGGTACCATAACACAATACCACATACTAGGTGGTTTAGACAACAGTAATATATTGCCTCAACCTTCTGGGGCCTGGAAGTACAGATCAAGGTACCAGCAAGGTCAGTTCCTCCTGAAGCCTCTCTCCTTGGCTTGTAGACAGCTGGCTTCTCACTGTGTCCTCACACGACCTTTTCTGTGGACATGTGCATCCCTTGTGTCTCTTCCTCTTTTTATGAAGATACCTGTTCGTGTAAAAGGCCTATGGATTAGGCCCTCACCCTTATGACCTCATTTAACCTTAGTAACCCTTTTAAAGTTTCTGTTTCCAGATACAGTCACAATGACAGGGCTTCAACATAAGGATCTGGGAGAAACACATTTTAGTCCATAACAATGATGCCGTTTACAGAAAAAAAAAAAAAAAAAAAAAAAACAGGGTGAAGGTTTGGTGATGGAATCAAGTTAATGAATCATGGGTTTGGCAGAGTAACCAAGACTCTCTGTGGAATATGTAAATTGAAAGGAAAAAAAACGGACTAAATATTGGATAGTGGTATCATTACTTATATTTTAATAATGAGGAATCTGAGACTCATGGCTTTGAAGATAACAGGTAAGCATGTAGAAATATGGACGATAATGAGTTACGATGTGGGCATTATCTTATAATTGCAGATTTGTTTATGTAACAAATGCTGAAACTATAACAAATATTGAAAGTATAACAAATGAATATTTATGTTAAAAATAGGTAACTATGTTTTTCACTGTTTAACTCATTATATCCATTTTTCTAAGTAACTACATGTTATCTTCATCTGTATCACAATATTTAATAAATATGTAACTACAACACATTGCAGTTGAAAGTGTCTGTGTGTGTGTGAATAGATGAAATTGTCCAGGAAATGGTGGAAAGAGACTGGGAATAATTATATCTAAAGGCCAGATAGAGCGCATTAATTTGAAAGTATTCTTGCCTGGAGAGGTCCATGAACAGAGGAGTGCGGTGGGTTACAGTCTGTGGGTTCACAAAGAGTTAGACATGACTGAGCAACTAACACTCACTTTCTTTACTTTTCTAAAGGCTAACAATGTGTTGGACCTTGGAGACTCAATAGTGAACAAGAAGGTGGTTCTATACCCTTAGAGCTGATAGTTTAACAATAAGTAATATAATTTAAAAAGTAATCAATGGTAAAATATAACTACCATAACCAATGGTTGTTAGCAAAAATTGGCAACTCCTAACCTAGTGTTGAGAATATAGAAAAAACTTTTTTCCAGAGGAAATTTAAATGGAGAACCAAGATGAAGATACTAAATTGACAAAATAATTGCCAGGATAGGAAGAATGACTTTTTTAGGTAGAGAGACACTAACACAAAGAGCTGGAAGAGTGTGTGTCTTTGAGGAAGCAAAAGACTTGTCAATATGGCTAAAAAAAGGAAAGAGGAGTTTGAAAAACTGAGGAAGAAGGAATGTCCAGAGATAAGGACAACAAAGACACTAAGTTTATAGGAGAATCTAAAATAAAAGAAAATGTTATTGACTGCAGTCAATGCTTCTGAGGAACAATAATATTACTGAATGTTTTTTGACATGTAAAGTGAAAGTTAAAGTTGCTCAGTTGTGTCCTACTCTTTGCAACTCCTCTTGGGATTCTCCAGGCCAGAATACTAGAGTGGATAGCTGTTCCCTTCTCCAGGGGATCTTCCCAATGCGAGGATTGAATCTAGGTCTCCCACATTTCAGATTCTTTACCAGCTGAGCCACCAGGAAAGCCCATTAACATGTAAGATAGATACTATTATTCTTAATGAAAATAATTGCAGACTAATGTTGGGAATAGAAGTCACACTACATTAGACAGATGAGTGAGTGGATATCAGGGAAGTGGAGACATTGAATGGAGACACCTATTATAGAAGTCTACCCAACCCATTTATTATTGGCTTACTGAGAATATTGAGATGGCTTTTGGAGTTCAAGGTGCCTTGAAATTTAAACATCAATGATCCTACAGTGTAAACAATGGAAACCAGGAGACAAGGGATGATAGCTTGAAGACATTGGAAAAAATTACTAATAGCCTAGAATTCCATTAGAAAGGAAAAAATTTCTTCCAGAATAAAAATGAAATGAAGTTATTTTTAATCAAGCAGATCTTCATCATTAGCAGATTCATATTATAAGAAATACCAAAGGACACTCATGAGGCAAAACTAAAATGATCTCAGATGAAAATTTATAAAAGTTATCTGAAGCTCAGGATGAGACTTTCTACAGGGGACAATTTACCTTTGCTTCTGTCAGACAGAGAAACTGGCCATCTGCGATTCCCTTAACTGAAGTTCAGGGATCCAAATGGGTTAAAGTTGGATTCCCTTAACTGAAGTTCAGGGATCCAAGATGGGTTAAAGTTGGGCAGCAATCCCTGAGGGGCTTCCCCGATGGCGCAGCAGGTAAAGAATCTACCTGCAATGCAGAAGACAAGGGAGATACAAGTTCTCTCTCTGGCTGGGAAGATCCCCTGGAGGAAGAAATGGCAACCCAGTCCAGTGTTCTTGCCTGGAATATCCCATAGACAGAGGAGGCTGGCAGGCTACAATCCAGAGTCTCAAATGGTTGAACTGAGTGGCTAAGCAAGCACATCAGTCCCTGAGAGAGCTACTTGTATTGATAGTTCACTCTTACTCCTAAGACAAAAGCTGCTCACTCCTTGAACTCTGAGCCAAATTTTCAGAAATAGCACATGTCCTTAGGAAAAAAGTGATCCTAATCACCAAGCTTACCTGTCTAAGTCTCACTTCTTCTCCAATCTTGGCCTTCAATCCCTTGTTAGTTTTTTAGTACATTCAAATAGTATTTGGCTACTTTTTCTGATGTTTACTCAGCTTTTCTAGAGTCTTTAGCAGGAGTGTTAGGAGTTATTTAATCCACTATTACCAGAAATAGGTGTCTGAAGTTTACGCTTTGTAAATAACCAAGTAACCAAACTTAAAAGATGTAAATTGCTGTAACACAGTCACATAAAATAAGTAGGACCATAATATTAAAGTTGTCCTAGAATGTTGTACCTTTCCTAGAACTACACTAATATATAGCTGAATGCAGAGCCATTTTTCTTGAGAGTGAAGCAAGATTTTCAGTCTTACCTAATGGTCAGAATTTCTTTCTATTGGGTTGTCAGCTTCTATATAAGATATTATTAAAATAAAAGAAAAAGAACACATATTCAAGAGAGGATACACACTCTCATTCATAGAATATCAAGCTTTTTGATCAGTTCCACATGATAAGCTACCATCATATATGGAATAATCTGTGTTGATTTTCTTGATTAAAAATATAAATATTTAGACAGTATTTCAATCTCTCTTCTCCAATGCCTACTGGTAGGAATTTAGGGCTTTACAACAAAGTTCAAAGTACAGTTGCTGTAGAAAAGAAGGAAAGAAGGCAATAATGATGGCTAGTGTCTAATGGGAGTTTGGAGTTCCACTTAGTCTTTATTTTTGTTTTGTATTTGTTATAATGGTCTCAAGTTATCTGAGATGTTGAAACCCCTCTCTTCTTTTACTCACTGTAGTATAATAAAGAACACCATAGTATAATAAAACACAAACTTCACTTAGTACAGGCTGCCCACCAGATGAAATTAAAAAAAAAAAAATTAGCAGTGACCAGTCCTTTTGGGAGACAGACTCTATCTAGGAGCTGTCTGCTTTACACCCTGCCATGTACAACTTGGGTATTTCCTGAGTCCTTTTGGAGAATGCTAACCACTCACTTTATAGGCTAAGTTCTTTTCCTTGCTAATGTTGAGTAACAGGATAATCAACATCAATCAAACTTTCCTTTAGTCATTCTCCTTACAACTTCCAGAAAAAAATTAATGTTTCCTGATCATTGATGGCTTCTGCACTTAAGTTATATTAGGTTCATTTTTAAAATTTGTTTTTCTGTTTTTCATTATGTTAGTGGGATTTTACAGGGAATGCGGAGACTAAAATCATTATAATGTGAGATATTGGTTCTTTAAGTTTTAATGGAGAGGAAGGAGATGAAAATATCTAATGTCCTTGTTAGGAGTGGACTAGCTTGGTGCGATGTTGATAATAAGAGCCATTGACTTTTTTGGTCATGCCAAAGGAATGCTAAACAGCTTTGTGGTTATAAGGAGTGGCTTACTAAGCAGAGGTTAATGTGCATAAATAAACACACATACGTGCATACTGGAGACTTGCTATCTTGACTTCAGTCTTGTGAAAAACAGATTTGATAGTTGAGTTGCCATGTAGGTACAGTTGTGATTATTGCTCTTTGTGAATAGAATTTGATATTTGTTTTTATAGATGTTATTTTAGATATATGTCTATTTAAATAGAAAAATTAGGGGTTTTTTGGACACAAAATTTATTGATAGATTCAAGAGAAGCTCTTCTATATCTGTCGTCAGATGAAGCCAATCATAATTAATTTTTTAAGAGCTGGCTTTCTGAATTGGTTACCTTATAAGTTCCTCACCTAGGTTTGGAGAGAGTTTGAGTTGCTGCTGGCTGGCAGCATCTCCCCTGAAGGAGACAAGCAGGGAGTTGTGCTGGCAGCCAAACGGATTTGTTCTGCATGTCCTCTCCAGCTGAGTGCTATGTGATGCCAACTTCTAGTCCTCAGTTTGATGTCATTGTATAAATTACTGCACACAAGTGTTCTGATTCCTCAATGTGATCTTATGAAACTTCTTTATAAATCTTCTGATTATAGGGAGGTTTGTGTATATTATATATTTTTCTATGCCCAAGCAGATCTTGGATGAACTTATTATAAAAACAAAAAACAAAAAAACAAAAAACTATCTGGAGTCACTAATTGAAAGTTTTCCCTGATGCCAGGGTCAGTAATTTTTCTAATTTAGTACAATCTGTGGTCCCTGCCTAGATCTCCTGTTCTAGGCTGTTGTACCACTATCCCAGCTGCTGGAAGTGTTGGCCACAAATGTATCAGCTTTGTTCCCACTCCCACCTCTTAGCTCACACCCCCTACCTCCTGGACTCTGAGAAATGATTATCTAATCGTACCTCATACTGCTTGCCACAGGACATGCCAATAAAGTGAAAGACAAATGGTTGGGGCAAAGAATAGTGAATTTATTTTAAAAACCAGCAGATTGAGACAATGGTGGGCTAGTTTCCCTAAGAAACATTTTCTTGTGTTTGGATGCTAGATTCTTTTATAGTACAAAGAGAGAGAGTTGAGGAGGTAAAGGAGAAAACAAAAGTCAATAAATTGTTGCTAATATGTCCTGGTTCTGGCCAGATTCCAGAAGGGATGTTTTAATATCTTCTTTCCTGCAGCCATTCACAGATGGGCCTGGTTAGAATGTTTCCTGTGAGCTAAACAAAGGTGTTTTAACTTATAGCTCTGGCATACATGGGAACAAACTTCCTGGAGATGGGCTGTTATATATACGTTAAGTTATAGGCAACATCTGTTCAGTGATTAACTTATAGCAAAAGCAGTAGAATACAAAGATTAAAGTAAAAGAAACAGACCCAACATGGAGTCAGATATGTTCTTCCATATTACAAAATGCCCTTGGCTGATGAGAGCAATCTAGCCTGGGGATGGGGGAAGACTGTGACACTCCTGTGGTGAAATTTATATTTCAAAATATTCATGGCTCTGCCTAAGGCTAGACTTTACCATTTTTCCTTTCAGTTTTCTTGAGATATAATTGACATAATACTGTATAAGTTTAAGATATACAGCATAATGTTTTGACTTACATACATCATGACATGATTATCATAAATTTAGTAAATATCTATCATCTCATATAGATACAAAATTTTAAAAAACAGAAAAAAAGTCCTGGTGATGAGAACTCACAGTTCACTATCTTGAAAACTTTCACATATAACTTACAGCAGTGTTAATTACACTTATGGTGTACATACATCTATAGAACAACCAACTAGTTCAAAGAACTTATTTATCTTATAACTGGAATTATGTAGATTTTGACTGTGTTCACCTAATTCACCCTCCCTCCCTCCCACTCTAATCTGGTAAAGTCTGATCTGTTTTTCTGAGTTTGTCTGTTTTTGAAGTATAATTGATCTACAACACCATGTTAGTTCCTTTTACATAGTGTAGTGATTCATTATTTCTTTTTTAAAATTTATTTATTTTAATTGGAGGCTAATTACTTTACAATATTATATTCGTTTTGTCATACATCAACATGAATCTGCCACGGGTGTACAGGTGTTCCCAATCCTGAACCCCCCTCCCTCCTCTCTCCCTGTACCATCACTCTGGGTCATCCCAGTGCACCAGCCCCAAGCATACTGTATCATGCATCGAACCTGGACTGGTGATTCGTTTCATATATGATATTATACATGTTTCAGTGCCATTCTCCCAAATCATCCCACCCTCTCCCTCTCCCACAGAGTCTAAAAGACTGTTCTATACATCTGTGTCTCTTTTGCTGTCTCGCATACAGGGTTATCATTACCATCTTTCTAAATTCCATATATATGCCTTACTGTATTGGTGTTTTTCTTTCTGGCTTACTTCACTCTGTATAATTGGCTCCAGTTTCATCCACCTCATTAGAACTGATTCAAGTGTATTCTTTTTAATGGCTGAGTAATACTCCATTGTATATATGTACCACAGCTTTCTTATCCATGCATCTGCTGATGGACATCTAGGTTGTTTCCATGTCTTGGCTATTATAAACAGTGCTGAGATGAACATTGGGGTACACGTTTCTCTTTCAATTCTGGTTTCCTTAGTATGTATGCCCAGCAGTGGGATTGCTGGGTCATAAGGCAGTTCTATTTCCAGTTTTTAAGGAATCTCCACACTCTTCTCCATAGTGGCTGTACTAGTTTGCTTTCCCACCAACAGTGTAGGAGGGTTCCCTTTTCTCCACACCCTCTCCAGCATTTCTTGCTTGTAGACTTTTGGATCACAGTCATTCTGACTGGGGTGAAATGGTACCTCATTGTGGTTTTGATTTGCATTTCTCTGATAATGAGGGATGTTGAGCATCTTTTCATGTGTTTGTTAGCCATCAGTATGTGTTCTTTGGAGAAATGTCTATTTCTTTGGCCCATTTTTTGATTGGGTCATTTATTTTTCTGGAACTGAGCTGCAGGAGGTGCTTGTATATTTTTGAGATTAGTTGTTTGTCAGTTGCTTCATTTGCTATTATTTTCTCCCATTCCAAAGGCTGTCTTTTCACCTTGCTTATAGTTTTCCTTTGTTGTGCAGAAGCTTTTAATTTTAATTAGATCCCATTTGTTTATTTTTGCTTTTATTTCCAGAATTCTGGGAGGTGGATCATAGAGGATCCTGCTGTGATTTATGTCTGAGAGTGTTTTGCCTATGTTCTCCTCTAGGAGTTTTATAGTTTCTGGTCTTATGTTTAGATCTTTAATCCATTTTGAGTTTATTTTTGTGAATGGTGTTAGAAAATGTTCTAGTTCCATTCTTTTACAAGTGATTGACCAGTTTTCCCAGCACCACTTGTTAAAGAGATTGTCTTTTCTCCATTGTATATTCTTGCCTTCTTTGTCAAAGATAAGGTGTCCATAGGTGTGTGGTCTTATCTCTGGGCTTTCTATTTTGTTCCATTGATCTATATTTCTGTCTTTGTGCCAGTACCATACCGTCTTGATGACTGTGGCTTTGTAGTAGAGCCTGAAGTCAGGCAGGTTGATTCCTCCAGTTCCATTCTTCTTTCTCAAGATTGCTTTGGCTATTCGAGGTTTTTGTATTTCCATACAAATTGTGAAATTATTTGTTCTAGCTCTGTGAAAAATACCGTTGGTAGCTTAATAGGGATTGCATTGAATCTATAGATTGCTTTGGGTAGTATACTCATTTTCACTATATTGATTCTTCTGATCCATGAACATGGTATATTTCTCCATCTATTAGTGTCCTCTTTGATTTCTTTCACCAGTGTTTTATAGTTTTCTATATATAGGTCCTTAGTTTCTTTACCTAGATATATTCCTAAGTATTTTATTCTTTTCGTTGCAATGGTGAATGGAATTGTTTCCTTAATTTCTCTTTCTATTTTCTCATTATTAGTGTATAGGAATGCAAGGGATTTCTGTGTGTTGATTTTATATCCTGCAACTTTACTATATTCATTGATTAGCTCTAGTAATTTTCTGGTGGGGTCTTTAGGGTTTTCTATGTAGAGGATCATGTTATCTGCAAACAGTTAGAGTTTCAAAATGATCATCACAGTAATCATAATAAGCTTAGTTACAACTTGTTACCATACAAAGGTATTACATATTTATTGACTGTTTTCCCCACACTGTGCATTTCACATTCTTGACTCATTTATTTTGCAAGTGGAAGTTTGTGCCTCTTACTCTCTCTCATCTATTTATTTCCTTCCTCACTTCACTGCCTTCGGCAACTGTTTGTTCTCTGAATCTATAACTCTGTTTCTGTTTTGTTACATGTATTTATTTTTGTTTTTGTTTTAAAGATTCCACACATAAGTGAGATCTTGCAGATTCTGAACTATAAATTTCACCATTGATAATTTTTTCTATGACTGAGTAATATATAAATATATGTGTATATATATAGACACTATATCTTCTTTATCCATTTTTCTATGGATGGGTACTGAGACTGTTTCCATACCTTGGCTATTATAAATAATGCTGCAATGAACATATAGATACACCTATCTTTTCAAAATACCCAGGAGTGAAAGTGCTGAATGATATGATAGTTCTATTTTTAATTTTTTGAGGAATATCCAGATTTCCATAGTGGCTGCACTGGTTTATATTCTCATCTAGTGGATAAAGTTTTCCCATTTCTCCACATCCTCATGAACACTTTTAATTTGTTGTCTATTGTATGGTATTTATCCTGACAGGTGTGATATTTGGATAGTAACCCTTTATTGGATATACTGTTTGCAAATAGCTTCTCTTATTTAGTAGGTGGTTTTTCATTTTATTTCCTTTGCTGTGCAGAAGATTTTTCAAAAGTTGATGTAGTCCTATTTGTTTATTTTTGCTTTTGTTTTCCTTGTTTAAATAAACGTATCTAAGGAATATTACTAATACTAATGCTGAGTATTAGTATTCCTGATCATATTGCCAGTATTTGTTGGATCACAGAGAAAGCAAGGGAATTCCAGTAAAACATCTTACTTCTGCTTCATTGACCACACTAAAGCCCTTGACTGTGTAAATCACAACAAACTGTGGAAAATTCTTAAAGAGGTGGGAATACCAGACCACTTTACCTGTCTTCTGAGAAACTTGTATGTGGGTCAAATAGCAACAGTTAGAACCAAACATAGAACAACTGACTAGTTCCAAATTGGAAAAGGAGTAAAACAAGGCTGTATATCATCACCCTGCTTATTTAACTTATATGCAGAGTGCATCAGGCAAAATCCCAGGCTGGATGAATCACAAGCTGGAATCAAGATTGCTGGGAGAAATATCAACAACCTCAGATATGCAGATGACACTACCCCTATGGCAAAAAGTTAGAAGGAACTAAAGAGCTCTCATCTTTAATCTTTTTTCACCCCAAAAAGAGGATGAAAGAGGAAAGTGAACAAGTTGGCTTAAAACTCAACATCAAAAAACTAAAATAATGGCATCCTGTCCCATCACTTCATGACAAATAGAAAGGGGAAAAGTGAAAGCAGTGACAGATTTTATTTTGGGGGAGACTGTAGCCATGAAATTAAAAGACATTTGCTCTTTGGAAGGAATGCTATGACAAACTTAGACTATATTGAAAAGCAGGAGACATCACTTTGCCAACAAAAGTTCATACAGTCAAAGCTATGGTTTTTCAAGTAGTCATGTATGGATATGAGAATTAGACCATAAAGCTGAGTGCTGAAGAATTGATGCTTTTGAATTGTGGTGCTGGAGAAGACTCTTGAAAGTCCCTTGGATAACAAGGAGATCAAACCAGTCAATCCTAAATGAAACCAACCCTGAATATAGCTAAAGCGCCAATCCTTTGGCCACCTGATGTGAAAAACTGACTCACTGGAAAAGACCCTGATGCTGGGAAAGATCGAAGGAGCCAGGAGAATGGGGTGGCAGAGGATGAGCTAGTTAGGTTTCATCACAGACTCAATGGACATGAATTTGAACAAACTCCACGAGATAGTGAAGGACAGAGAATTCAGCCATCTTGCAGTCTGTGGGGTCACAAAGAGTTAGACACAATTTAGTGACTTAAAAAGAGCAACAAAATACTGAGACCATATTACTGATAAGTTCTTTCTCCTTATTATACTGTTTCATTCCTACCCTTATACCCAATCTTGAAGAGATCTTCCTCTTCTGTCTGAAACCCCTGATTGGGCTCTGTTTTCAAGGGAACTGATCTAAGATTGGTGTTAAAGGTAGTCTATGGAATCAGAGATTCTGTATTTAGAATCATGAAAGCTGACTTGTAACAAACTTTGCGTTGCTGGTGGCAGGTATGTGGAGCTTGCATAGCTCTGGCATGTAACAGTGTAATTGCTGAAGCTGTCACTGAGGTCAACTGGGATAGGACATGTAAATAAGGAGATGAACTGGCTTGCACAGTATCTCTTGCATTTCAGAGTTATAAGATAAATATAAATTATAAAGACAAGAATTGAGAGGCTATTTATGAATACCATGAAATAACAGGCCCAGGGCAATTAATCACCAATTTAGAGCCATGTATGAGAGTCAGAGGACCTCTTTGCAGCTTTTAAAAGGAACTTCAACTCCTGCACCTGGAGGGATGATAGACTGAAGACCACACATAGGACTTAATTATAAAAGTCATAGAACTCAAGAGTAAAGCTTAGTATCAGCCTAGGAAAGTTTTATATGCTAAGGCCAAATACCTGAAAGGTAAAGGAGATGATACAAAAATTTAGGACAGGGTTTTCAGGATATATATACATGTAGACCTTGGACTCCTATATTCCCCTGAAACTTATAGGCTTATATAAAGAGTATACCTCATGTGAAGAGTTGACTCATTGGAAAAGACTCTGATGCTGGGAGGGATTGGAGGCAGGAGGAGAAGGGGACGACAGAGGATGAGATGGCTGGATGGCATCACTGACTTGATGGACATGAGTTTGGGTAAATTCCAGGAGCTGGTGATGGACAGGGAGGCCTGGTGTGCTGCGATTCATGGGGTCACAAAGAGTCAGACACAACTGAGCAACTGAACTGAACTGAACTGAACTGAATCCCCTTTATTGAAAGATATCCTCTCCTACCTCTTGATTTAAATCTATGCAGGAAAACAAGGCAGACACTTTACAAAATAATGCTACAACCCTTCACTCTGAATCTGTCTCCTCTCCTCTTGTCCCCATAACCAATAACTAAGATTATATCACAGCATAATCCAACTCCTCCAAAAGGGTTTATGCCAGCATGCCACGCCTCTCCGGACTGCTGCGGTCAGTGCTCCTGACCCCGCAGCAGGCCATGTTGACCCACATCTCCACCAGAGACTCCCAAACAATCATAAGAAAGTGTGGTTCAGTCTCTTGTGGGGTCACTGCTCCTTTCTCTTGGGTCCTGGTGTGCACCAGGTTTTGTTTGTGCCCTCCAAGAGTCTCTGTTTCAGAACTTTCCTGTGGAAATTCTGTAATCAAATACCCGTGTCCTTCAAAGTCAAATCCCTGGGGGGTCTCAGTCCTTTTGCCAGATTCCCAGTTTGGAAGTCTGTTGTGGGCCCTAGAAGTTTTGCAACAGTCCAAGAACTTCTTAGGTAGAATTGTTCTCTAATTTGTGGATTGCCCACTGGGTGGCCCTCTGGTGGGGCTAATGGTGACTTCCTCCAAGAGGGCTTGTGCCACTCACCGCACTTCCCAGGACTGCTGCTGTCAGTGCCCCTATCCCTGCAGCAGGCCACTGCTGACCCGTGCCTCTGCAGGGGACCCTCAAACCCTTACAGGCAGAACTGGCTCAGTCTCTTGTAGGGGTTCTTTCCCTAGGTCCTTGGTACACACAAGATTTGCTTGTGCCCTGCAAGCATCTTTGGAGGGTATGAAGTTTGATTTTAACCATGACTGTACTCCTCCTACCATCTTAGATGGGAAAAAATGGAAACAGTGACAGACTATTTTCTTGGGCTCCAAAATCACTGCGGATAGTAACTGCAGCCATGAAGTTAAAAGACACTTGCTCCTTGGAAGAAAAGCTGTGACAAACATAGACAGCACATTAAAGAGCAGAGATATCACTTTGCTGACAAAGGTCTGTATAGTCAAAGTAGTCATATACAGATGTTAGAATTGGACCGTAAAGAAGGCTGAGTACCAAAGAACTGATGCTTTCCAACTGTGGTGCTGGAAAAGACTTGAGAGTTCCTTGGACAGCAAAGGGATTAAACCAGTTAATCCTAATTAAATCCTGAATGTTCGTTGGAAGGAAGGACCAATGCTGAAGCTGAAGCTCCAATACTTTGGTCACCTGATGAGAAAAACTCATTAAAAAAAAATATCTGATGCTGGGAGAGATTAAAGGCAGGAGAAAGGACAACAGAGCATGAGATGGTTGGATGGCATCATTGACTAATGGACAGGAGTTTGAGCAAACTCTGGGAGATAGTGAAGGACATGGAGACCTGGCGTGCTACAGTCCATGGGGTCACAAAAATTGGGCATGACTGAGCAACTGAAGAACAAATAATCCAACTGTTAAAGTTGTGAGTCTGCTAAGGGAAAAGAAGGATTATATACCGATAGAGTTTCAGAAATGACTAACAATTACAACAGTAATTAGGAAAATATTCCTAAGAATGGGTTTGGAAGATGTTGATCAGAGTGATGGGGCAGAATATAAAGGTGACTAAAGGAGAGTATGTCAATATGGGAGCACTTTCCTTTGACACAGAACTTAACACCTTGAAATGGTTCTAATAAACTACTTGCAAGATTTTTGAAAGCTTGGAAATCTGTGCTTTACATTTAATGTTGTAGAGATGCCAGACTGCTGTGCCAAATAGATGGACGGGATCAAAGTCTCAGAAAAGTGGGCATTCTAGAAAGGACTGACTACATAAACCTGAAAACCCATCTGCTGATCTGGTCTCTCAGAAGAGCCTAGAGTAAAGTCCATTTATGAAAGGGATACCAACATCACTTAAAAGCTTATGGAGGCTATACTTTGTAGGCTGAGGCTGGTTGTAGGAGAAATATAGTAAACAAAATTACACTAGATAGATAACACTGTTCTATATATTTCATATATAGAATTTAGTATCTACTAAACATATACCCTTTTATTTATCTACCTACCTACCTACCTATTTAACCTATCCATCATCTGTTTAAAATAAGATGAGATCAAGAATGCATATGCAGAAGGCTGAAATCTGCCATCCTAATGGAAAGGTATGATCCTTTGTCAAGTTTCCAGATCTGAACAGTCATTAACAGTTTCATCAACTTAAGGGCTTCCCAACTGGCACTAGTGGTAAGGAACTTGCCAGCCAGTGAAGGAGACATAAGAGATGTGGGTTTGACCCCTGGGTCAAGAAGATCCCCTGGAGGATTAAATGGAAACACACTCCAGTATTCTTGCTTGGAGAATCCCATAGACAGAGGAGACTGGTAGGCTACAGTCCATAGGATAGCAAAGGGTCAGACACAACTGAGGGACTTAGCTCGCACATCAATTTAAGGAGAAATCAGGTTCCCTTACCTAAGAAAAGCCTTTTTAACATCATGGTGATTGTATACAATAATGGTTCTCTAATCCTTTCCCAAAGGGACATACAACCATATATTTCAATAATTATATACTGGGGAAATGGAAATATCCAGGTCTTTCAAGGTTTGGATATACTATCCAAGTTGATGCTGATGATCAAGGAGCTAGACTTACTTGCTAGTTAGTTTTTTGGTATGATAATATATAATCATAATGGATATACCTAGCAGTTGGCAGAACTCTCTTATGGTTCCTTGACTAGTTTGATAGGAACAACTACAGTGAAAGTCCATAAACTGCCCCACTAACTCCTCCTCAGCTGATATAACAAATAGAAAAATTGAATCCACAGGGAAATGGAAAAGATTAGTGCTATCCTCAGGCTTCCCTAATGATTCAAGTGGTAAAAAATTCACCTGCCAATGCAGATTTGATTCCTGGATTAGGAAGATTCCCAGGAGAAGGAAATGGCAACCCACTCCAGTATTCTTGTTTGGCAAATCCCATGGACAAAGGAGCCTGGCAGGCTACAGTCCTTGGTTCCCAAAGAGTTGGACACAACTTATTGGCTAAACAACAACAATTCTAAATACTAGAACTGAGTCTACTGCTGTGGGGATTCATCCTGTGACAGACTTCACAGGGATTTCCTGTGATCAGGTTGAAAGAGGGGGATAAAAAAACCTGAGCTTGGTTTACAGATAATTCAGTATGTTGGTACAACCCTCATATGAATAGCTGATGCATTATACTTCCAATCAAGTGTGGCTTTGAATAACAGTGGAGGAAGGGAAATCTACCAGCTGGAAGGACTTTGGGCAGTTCAGTTCAGTCACTCAGTCATGTCCCATTCTTTGCAACGCCATGAACCGCAGCATACCAGGCCTCCCTGTCCATCACCAACTCCCGGAGTTTACCTAAACTCATGTCTGTTGTGTCGGTGATGCTGTCCAACTATCTCATCCTCTGTCGTCCCCTTCTCCTGCCCTTAATCTTTCCCAGCATCAGGGTCTTTTCCAATGAGTCAACTCTTTGCATCAAGTGGCCAAAGTATTGGAGTTTCAGCTTCAACATCAGTCTTTCCAATGAATATTCAAGGACTGATCTCCTTTAGGATGGACTGGTTGGATCTCCTTGCAGCCCAAGGGACTCTCAAGAGTCTTCTCCAACACCACAGTTCAAAAACATCAATTCTTCGGCGCCCAGCTTTCTTTATAGTCCAAATACTCCTAGTTATTGTGTAAAGAGAGAAATGGTTTGAAGTAATAATATTCATGAATTCATAGGCAGTGATAAATAATTTAGGTGGTTAGTCAAGGGATCTAGAAGGAATAATAGTGTGAGATCAAGGTTAAATAAAGATGTCTAGGGAAACACATGTGGATGCAGTGGTAAGGAAACATGAAGCTCCCTTTATAGTACACCCAGGTGGAACCTTGATAGAAAAAAGCTAAACAACCAAATGGACAGGATGATTTGGCCAGTTATTATCAGCCAGCCTCTCTCTCTGACTATGGCATTGATGGCATCACGAGCATGTGACTAGAGGGTGCATGTGGCAGAGGTGTATATGCCCAAGAATATATAGTGTTCTCTGTCTCACCAAGATTGAGCCAGTTGCTGCTTCTGAATGCCTGGCCTATCAGCAAGCAACAGAGATCAGTGTTGAATGTGTCATATGATGTCATCGTCCAAGAAGACCAATCAGCTACTTCCTGGGTGCCATTTTTCAATATGACTGTCTCTATCTTGAGAAAAACAAACTTTATCCTTACCAGGACTGACACCTATGACTTTGACCAATATCATTCTCCAACTGCTTATGGTATGTTTGATTTATGGGAACGATGTGCTGCGTAACTACATCTCACACAAAAAGATTGTTTTTTTCACATTTTTGCAGAGAAGGTAGAAAAATGGGCACATAATCACAGGAACCATTAATCTCATTGTGCACTGTACCATCAAGAAACTGTTGTTTTTACAAACTGTTATACATGGCTTTGGGAACTAATGGGTTAAAGTAGGAGTGGCCCCTTTCACTATCATTCCCGTCGACCTGCTTGGGGAATTTGTGCTTCCTGACCCTGAAACCTTAAAGCTCTGTAAGTCTAGAGGAGCTGGGTTTCCAGATGGGGTGCTTTCCACCTGTGAGTACATCAAGATTCCTAGTAATGATAAAGGTACAACTACTACCTCGTTGTTTGGGGCACCTAGTGACAGTGGACCAGTAAACACAAAGCAAGAATAATTGACCCTTGTCTTCCTTGGGTGTCAGGACAGCTAGGAGCTGGAAAGAATGTGTTTGGCCCTTGGGTGTTTCACTAGTGTGGGGAAGGGGAGGTATCTAGGTCTTGTCATGTCTATTTGTAACTGTGAATGGGCAAGAACAGAAACCATGACCTTCCTTATGGTGTCGTTGTAACAGTTGTTCAACTGTCGGGGATGAGGCTCTGTGTTACTCCACTAGGTAAGGTACCAAGTCCAGTAGAAGTGCTGGAGGGAGAGAGAGGGAGAGAGAGAGAGGGAGAGAGGAGATGAAAGCCAATTTTTTGCCATAAGACCAACTGCAGCAGCTACTATATTTCCTCAAGAGTTGTGACTGTGGACTCCTGGAGAATCTGTGCCTGGATGGAAGTAAACTGATGTAAGAAAGAAATGCTGTCAAGTGGATGCTGCAGATGCTCAGCCCAGATTCCCTTTACTGGCCCTCTCATTGTCCCCCATCTGCTGGGGTGTCGGCTACTCAATGCTTCCCCTTCTCTGGAGATTTACCTTCAGTTGAGGTTGTTGCCTCCCATAACAGGTTACAAACCTGTGGTGGCCACAGCTAAAGATCCTCAAAATAAGGAATAGAAAAGGCCTTATTAGAATAGAAAACTCTTATCTGAAGGAGTGCAATTTATACTTCAAACTCCCATTCCACCCATGTTAAGGATCAGACCAAGGTTAGACTTAACCTGAAACCACGTTTTTGTTCAGTTCTTCCTTCTCTTTCCTCTCTCCTTTGTAAGCTTTGCCTAAAGCTTATGCCCTTTGTATGACTTGTGCATCCAATTTGCTTTCTTAGGCTCTGTTTCTAGAAAATTGAACCTAAGCTAATCAGCAATAAAATAAATTCAAGGGACTATATCAATAATTTTGGCTTAATGGAGCAGCTTTTCTTGATAGCAGCATTCTATCACTGTGTGGGTATACAGTGACATGAGGCATAGGCCTTATTTTTACTGAACTCACCATCTACTTTGGATATAATAATACAGTGTGTGCACAACTTAAACTTGTGACTCAGTGCTGCTGCTAAGTCACTTTGGTAATGTCCGACTCAGTGTGACCCCATAGACAGCAGCCCACCAGGCTCTGCTGTCCCTGGGATTCTCCAGGCAAGAACACTGGAGTGGGTTGCCATTTCCTTCTCCAATGCATAAAAGTGAAAGTGCTAAATAGTACCAAATTGACAAGAAGTAAAATTGGAGTTCAGAGAAAAAGAAGTGTCTTCTTCAGAGAGCTACACACTTGAAAGTAGCTATCAAAATGTTAGTTATGTGAAAGAATTTCTAGTACCTTAACTTGAAATTTTGTGCAAAGTTGACAATATGTATTAAAGTGATAAAGTCAGTGAAATATTATTAATTTACTGCATTAATTAAGAGTTGAAATAAAGCCTATATATTTCTGAAATATTCGCATCTGAATTGACTTCGTGCTATACGACATTTATTCAGGACTGAACTGAAGTTCAAAGTGTAGTACCTGGATGCTGCTCTACACCAAGAGGACAGAGCATGTTGCTTCTCTTCCTTGGTGACTGTCAGAGAGAAACCATAGGGGGCAATGCAAGCTCAGTGGTAACATTCTGTTTCTTGTCTGCACCAGCAGAAACTGTCTTTTCTAGGCTGCTTTATTATTCTTGCTTAAAACAGGCTGAAACTTTATATTTTCACAATGTCTTAAACTGCATAATTACTTTAAGGTTTGGGGCAAGCTGTATGTGGAAATGTAAGAGTTGACTGATTGTAAAGAAAAACATTTTATAAAGATGCAAAGAGTAAATGGGGAGGGAGAGAGTTTGAGTTTACATTTGATACAAAAGTAGAACAGAAGTTTGAAGCTAGTACACAAGGAACCTAATCTGTCCCAGTAATTTTTGCCTGTCAAATTCCTGTTTTTGAAAAGTTTGGAAAAGCAAACTGATTCTCATTTAAATTTCGTTATATTTCTTAATGAATTTGTTGGCAGAATATTGTGAATGAAGAGACAGTTGTTGAACAAATAAAATAGTTCTCACAAATGATTTCAAGGGGCATATGCATTCCATGTATTTCTGTACCCTTATATTAAGGTTCCAGAGTTAGTGTACCAACATATGAATATGGATGCATGTTAATGAGTATGATTTTCCTGCCCATCATTATAAAAATACCTTTCCTAGTTGAACTGTTAATGAAATGATGAGAAAATCTGAGGTGAACATTAGCAGTCTACTTTCATTTTGTTTCATCAAAAGAATCTATTTTACAATTACTATTTACTTGCAATAACCTGCAGCAAAAAATGATTTAATGTTCAATATGTGCATTAAAATGCACTTGCTTTTTTAATATGTAAAAGCTGATGGAAATTTCATTTAAGCACAATTCCTGTATCACAGATTTTAAGCAAAATGAAAGGAAGTTAGGGTACCATTTAAACATGGCTATAAAAATAATTTCTTTCAGTGGCTGGAGGGAAGGAAGGATTGGTCAAAGTAATTTTTATCTTCGATAGGATTCCCTACTAGTCTGCTTTCTTATTTGGCTTAATGCGTGCCACAATAATCATGCTATTTCTTCCTAGCATTTTTCTAGCTCACAGTAATAAGAATAATTGCATGGTGTTTATATTCTAAAGTGCCTTTTCTCACTAAGCTCAGAAGTTGTTTCTGAGTATTAATTCTCACAAGGTTTTGTGTGGCACACTGGGATATGTATTATTATCTTGTTATTCTCCTTTTAGCAGCAAGAATTGTAAGACACATATGCAACAGATGATACACGAGACAGAGTCAGGGTGCCAGAAACAGGTTGCCACCTGACTTTCAGTTCATAAGCCAGGCCGTGCTTACTTGGAATTATTAATACACTTGATGATTGCATCCTGGCAATTAGTAGCCGTCTCTTAAGTCCTTGTTTTCACTCCTAGAATGCTCACATTGATAAGAAGGAAAAATTTAACAACTTGGAAGAAGTTAATTCTGTTGCATCCTGGGTAATATAGAGATTGTAAACAAGCAAGTTGTAAATACATGCAATGATAAGAATGTTATTGATAATAATTTGAAGTGTAAATGTTTAATGGCACAGATGTAAAATTCACAACAATTAACACAAATACAAATGACAAAACTTCTAAATAATAGAAAAAATAAAACAACAACACTAGTTATATGATTTGAGTGTAGAATCATAGATGTTTAAATCTATGGGATGGGCCCTTGCCATGTAAGAGGTTTCAGAAGCTCAAAGTAAACTCCAACTGGGAGACTTATCTTTTCTAAAGGGAATCCTTTGCTTGTGTCTGTAACTAGATAACTTTGAAATAATGAAATCTCACTTCTGCCAATTATTCGTACAGAAAAATTTCTTTACACTTGCACAAAAAATTTATTGGTTGAGGCTCAAAGATGTTCAGATAGGACCAGAACATGATATGTACTCAATAAATATTATTTACCAAGTACATGAATTCTCTTTTGAGAATTCTTACCCAAACTATTTTAATCTTTTTGAAGTGTGATATTAGTTTATAACAATTATATATTATATAACTTTCTTATATTTTAAAGATATCTAAATGATATTATCTACTCTTCCACTTACATATGAAGTAATTGGAAGTTTCTGAAATCTGAAGGATATGAAGGATATATGAATCAAGATTGGCTATGATTTAAATATTGTTAAAGCTGTATGATAGACATGTGGGGAGTCAAATATATTCTTTACTTTTGTTTATGCCTATAATTTTCCATAATAAAGATGTTTTAAGTATTAAAAGTTATATCCACATGTATTATGTAAGAGATTATTTTAAATTTGTAATAAGAAAATACAGTTAACTTTTCTGGAATTTACCTATATGGGAACCTCACCTATGTAGAGCATGGTCAAGCAGAGCGATGCCAGCATCATGGTGGTGTGAGACACTTCCTTTGCTTCTCTTTTTCAATCTACAGCTAGTAAGACATCCATAACTCAACCGAGGTTCCTCTGCCTACTATACCAGGATGACAGTGAGATTCGCATATTTGTACATCTGTATGTGGGTGGACATCAGAGAAGGCAGAATGGGGGAACAGTGGAGGCAGAGCCTATGATCCTGGCGCCTGAGGCCACAGAGAACTGGGCAGCATCAGCAATGGGGCCTGAGACCCTGGTTCTCTCCAGCCTTGCACACCTGTGACTCTGGCCCCCAGCCATGGTGTTGGTGCCCACAAACTTGATAAGTCCCGAAGCAGTGGAGGCATATTTGATCCTGACCTTTCCTTCTCATTATCCCCCTCTCCCCACTGTGGTAGCAGTGTCTACAACCCAGCAGAACTTGGATACAGAAGAGGCCATCTCACTGTCCTCAGTAATGACACCAGTGTTAGCAGTGATCCTGGTAGCAGCAAGGTACCTATGAGCCCAGAGGCACAAACGGAGACAACAAGGGCACCCGTGACACCTCTGGCAGATTGTGGAGGTTGGGAAGTGACATTTCTTAAATGTAGCCAGAGGGATCTCAAGTAAGAGAAATCAAAAACTGTGCTATAGTGCCACCTACTGAAATACAATGGAGAAGGAAATGGCAACCCACTCCAGTGTCCTTGCCTGAAAAATCTCATAGACAGAGGAGCCTGGTGGGCTGCAGTCCATGGGGTCGCAGAGTCGGGCACGACTGAACAACTAACACTTACTGAAATACAAAAGATATGCCTCTAATTATCAAATGGTTGAATTGTTAGAATCAAAGTAAAATAAGAGTTATGGGCTTCTCTGGTGGCTCAGATGGTAAAGAATCTGCCTGCAATGCAGGAGACCCTAGTTTGATCCCTGGGTTGGGAAGATTCCCTGGAGGAGAAATGGTAACCTACTCTGTATTCTTGCTTGAAGAATTCCATGGACAGAGGAGCCTGGCAAGCTACAGTCCATGGGTCACAAAGAGTCAGATATGACTGAGCAACTAACACAACAACAAGAAGAGTTTTACCTAAATAAGAAATGTGTTTGCTGTTTCAGTTGGGCCAGCAGAGAAACAAGTCATCAAGCACCATGGAAAACCATGGTAACATGGTATCACAAAAAGAAAAAAAAAAAAAAACAATTCTCTAGAAGCCAAACTTAAAGTCATCTAAGTCTGTGACCTAATACTTAGAGAATTCAAAATAACTGTACTGAATAAATTTAAAAGGTACAAGGAAGCTCAGAAAGGCAGTTCAATGTAAAAAAAAATGAACAAAAGTAATATGTCACCAAAGAGGTTGAAACTCTAAAAATGAATCAAACAGAAATTCTGTGTGTGCTAAGTCACTTCAGTCATGTCTGACTCTTTGCAACCCATGGACTATATAGCCTGTCAGGGTCCTCTGTCCATGGTATTCTCCAGGCAAGAATACTGGAGTGGGTTGCCATGCCCTTCTCAAACAGAAATTCTAGAACTGAAGAAATCAATAGATAATATGAAGATTCAATAGAAAGCATTGAAAATAGAGCAGAACATATAAAATCAGAGAGAATCAGCAAGGTTTAAGACAGAAATCTAGAGATTAATTAAGTAGAATCTTCATTTTAAAAGTGAAGAAAGAAGAGATGGGAGATGATTCTTCCAGCAAATGGCAGACAAAAGAAAACAAAGGTAGCTGTATTTATATTAGATGAAATAGACTTCAAGCCAAAAAAGGTGACAAGAGACAAAGACGGACATTATATATTGATTAAGGGAATAATCAATCAAAAAGACTTAACACTTATTAATATATGTGCACCTAACATAGCAGCAGCAAAATATATAAAGTATTAACAGACTTTAAAAGAGAAATCAACAGGAAAACAATCATAGTACGGACTTTGTCTCCTCACTTACATCAATGGATAGATCATACACACAGAAAGTTAATGAGGAAATATTAGTCTTAAATGACAAATTAGAACACATTGACTTAATAATTTCTGAAGAACACTCCATCAAAATGCAGCAAAATAAACATTCTTCTCAATACATATGGAATAGTCTCAAGGATACACCATATACTGGGACAGAAAACAAGTCTTAATACATTTAGGAAGGTTAATATCAAACATCTTTTTCAACTGCATTGTTATGAAACTGGAAATCAACTGTAAGAAAAAGTTGTAAAAATCACAAATACATGGATCAAGGAGACATAAAAAGGGAAAAAATGAAGACAAATGAAAATAAAAATATGATATACCAAAAGCTATGGGATGGGATGCAACAAAATTAGTACTAATAGGGAAGTTTATAATAATATAGGCCTACCTCAACAAGCTGGAAAAGTCTCAACTAAACAATTTGATCTTATACTGAAAGAAACTAGAAAAAGAATAAATGAAGCCTAAAATTAGTGATAGGAAGGAAATAATAAGAATGGAAATGAATGAAATAAAAACTAAAACGACAATAGAAAAGATCAATGAAGCTAACAGCTAGCTTTTGAAAAGAAAATTGGTAACTTTTAGCTAGACTACTAAGAAAAAAAGATGATTAATAAAAATAATATCAAAAAAAGAGGAAAAATTACAATGGATGCTACAAAAATATAAAGACTTATAAGAGAATACCATGGACACACAAACACACTCATACACACACACACACACACACACACGTATATTAGATAACCTAGTAGAAATGGATAATTCTTAAACTCATACAGCCTTCCAAGACTGAATCATCAAGAATTAGAAAATCTGAATAGACTGCTCACTAGTAAGGAGATTGAAACAGCAATCAAAAGTCTGCCAAAAAACAGAACTCCAGAATGAGGTAGTTTCAAGGTGAATTATACCAAACAATCAAAGATGATTTAATGCCCATCCTTCTCAAATTCTTCCAAAACACTGAAGAGACGGGAATGCTTACTGATTCCTCTTATGAGGCCAACATTACCTTCTACCAAAACCAGACAAAGTAACACAAAAAAGAAAAGAATAGATCAATATCTCTGATGAACATAGATGTAAAATTTCAAACAAAATATTAGCAAACTGTATACACTACTTTAAAGGAATCATCCACCATGATCAATTGGGATTTATTCCATGAATGCAAAGATGGTTCAATATTTGCAAATGTGATATATCACATTAATAAAATGAAAGGTAAACATTTTATGATCCTCGCAATAGATGCAGAAAAAGCATTTGGCAAGATTCAATACCCATTTATGATAAAAAGCACTCAGTAAAATAGGTATAGAAGGAATGAATAGCAACATAGTAAAGGCCATGTACTATTTGTGGCATAATTTTAAGTGTAGAAAACCCTTAAAGGCGCCGCCAAAAAGCAATTAGAATAAAATACAGTACAGTTTCAAGGTAAAAAACCAACATACAGAAATCTATTGGGTTTCTGTAAGTTAACAACAAACTAGTTGAAATAGAAATTAAGAAAACAATCTCACTTGCAATTTCAATGAAAAGAATTAGATACCTAGGAGTAAATTTAATGAAGAAGCTGAAAGATCTGTATGCTGAAAATTATAAGATGTTGAAAGAAGCTGAGGACCCAAAGAAATGGAAAGATATTCTATCTTGGATTGGAAGAATAAACATATTAAAAATATCCATACTACCTAAAGCAAACCTAAATTCAAATTCAATGCAACCCCCATCAAAATCCCAATGTTATTTTTGACAGAAATAGAACAGAATGAACAAGTGGAACTACACCTACTCTAAAAGCTTCTCATCAGTAAAAGAAACCATCAACAAAATGAAAAGACAGCCTATGGAATGAGAGAAAATATTTGCAAATCATTTATCCAATGAGGAGTAAATATTCAAAAAATATAAAGAACTCATTTATCTCAACAACAAAACAAGCAGCTCAGTTTAAAAATGGGCAAAAGATATGACTAGATGTTTGACATCATATCTACTTTGGAAGATATGATTTCCAAAGAAGACACATGAATGGCCCCAACAGGCATATGAAAAGATGTTGAACACCACTAATTAGGGAAGTTCACATCAAACTTCACTGAGATATCATTTCATGCTTCTTAGAATGAGTATCATCAAAATACAAGAAATAACAAGTATTGGAAAAGATGTGGAGAAAAGAGAACCTTTATTCACTGTTGATGAAAATAAAATTGGTGTACCCACTATGGAAAACATGTGGAGGTTTAAAAAAACTTAACAATAACTGCCATACGATCCAGCTGTTCCACTCCTGGGTATTTGTCTGAAAAATATCAAAACACGTATTCAAATAGATATGCATACTTCTATGTTTACTGCAATGTTATTTATAATTACCAAGATATGCAAATGACCTAAGTGTCTGTTGACAAATAAAGAAGTGGTGCATATATCAACAAAATACTACTTAGCCCTAACAAAAATAAAATCTTGTCATTTGCAATATTATTGATAGATCTTGAAGTTATTTCCCTTAAGGGAAATAAGTCAGACAGAGAAAGACAAATACCTTATGATTTCATTCATTTGTGGATTATGAAACAAAACAAAAACAAACAACAAAACAAA
Source organism: Ovis aries (assembly GCF_016772045.2). Lineage (NCBI taxonomy): Eukaryota > Metazoa > Chordata > Mammalia > Artiodactyla > Bovidae > Ovis > Ovis aries. The sequence goes on along the minus strand of NC_056061.1, from coordinate 39,290,547 downwards.
ACAAAAGCAAAACACAAATACACAGAACAGATTGGTAGTCACCAGAGGGGAAGCAGAATAGGGAGAGGGCAACATGAGTAAAAGGGGTCAACTGTATGGTGATGGGTGTTTAGGTGTATATGCTGTAGTGTATATGCTGTAGTGTATACAGAGTTGAATTATAATGCTGGGTTTCCCAGGCGATGCTAGTAGTAAAGAACCTATCTGCCAATGCAGGAGACATAAGATTTTCAGTTTTGATCCTTGGGTTGGGAAGATCCCCTGGAGGAGAGAATGGCAACCCACTCCAGTATTCTTCCCTGGAAAATCCCATGGACAGAGAGACTGGTGGACTACAGTCCATAGAATCCCAAAGAGTCGGACATGACTAAAGCGATTTAGCACACCTGCGGGCACACGTTATTTACTAGGCTTCTTATGTGGAACCAATACTAAACAACAATGATATGTATTGTGTAGTCCACAGTATCTTAATAAGTCTTTTATGAGGACTGTTGTGAAACTTACAAAGCAATTCAGTAATTTTTTAAAGCTAAAAGCCATTTTAAAGACGCTGTACCATCATCTATTTTTGCTAAAGATTAATGGCTAAAGAGAAGTGATTCTCATTGATAAGGAAAAACATTTAAAAAGAAATTATTTCATTTAAAAACAAATTCCCTGTTGCCCTTATCAGAATTTTTTCTGTTAACTTTGTGTAAGTTTTTTATTCTGTGCTGTTCGATTCAGTTCAGTTTAATTCAGTTGCTCAGTGGTGTCTGACTCTTTGCGACCCCATGAGCCACAGCATGCCAGGCCTTGCTGTCCATCACCAACTCCTGGAGTCCACACAAACCCATGTCCACTGTGTCCGTGATGCTATCCAACCATCTCATCCTCTGTTGTACCCTTCTCCTGCCCTCAATCAACCCCAGCATCAGGATCTTTTCAAATGAGTCAGCTCTTCCCATCAGGTGGCCAAAGTATTGGAGTTTCAGCTTCAACATCAAGCCCTCCAATGAACACCCAGGACTAATCTCTTTTAGAATGGACTGGTTGGATCTCCTTGCAGTCCAAAGGACTCTCAAGAGTCTTCTCCAACACCACAGTTCAAAAGCGTCAATTCTTCGGCGCTCAGCTTTCTTCACAGCCCAACTCTCACATCCATACATGACCACTGGAAAAACCATAGCCTTGACTAGATGGACCTTGTTGGCAAGTGATGTCTCTGCTTTTTAACATGTTGTCTGCTAAGTCGCTTCAGTCGTGTCCAACTCTGTGCGACCCAGAGACGACAGCCCACTAGGCTCCTCCATCCCTGGGACTCTCCAGGTAAGAACACTGGAGTGGGTTGCCATTTCCTTCTCCAATGCATGACAGTGAAAAGTGAAAGTGAAGTCGCTCAGTCGTGCCAACTCTTAGCGACCCCATGGACTGCAGCCAACCAGGCTCCTCAGTCCATGGGACTTTCCAGGCAAGAGTACTGGAGTGGGATGCCATAACTTTCCTTTCAAGGAGTAAGTGTCTTTTAATTTCATGGCTGCAATTGCCATCCACAGTGATCTTGGAGCCCAGGGAAAAAAAAAAAAAGACAGCCACTGTTTCCACTGTTTCCCCATCATTTGCCATGAAGTGATGGGACTGGATCTTCGTTTTCCGAATGTTGAGCTTTAAGCCAATATTTTCACTCTCCTCTTTCACTTTCATCAAGAGGCTCTTTAGTTCTCCACCTTCTGCCATAAGGGTGGTGTTATCTGCATATCTGAGGTTATTGATATTTCTCCCAGGAATCTTGATTCCAGCTTGTGCTTCTTCCAGCCCAGTGTTTCTCATGATGTACTCTGCATATAAGTTAAATAAGCAGGGTGACAATATATAGCCTTGATATACTCCTTGTCCTATTTGGAACCAGGCTGTTGTTCCATGTCCAGTTCTAACTGATGCTTCCTCACCTGCATACAGGTTTTTCAAGAGGCAGGTCAGGTGGTCTGGTATTCCCACCTCTTGAAGAATTTTCCACAGTTTAATGTGATCCACACAGTCAAAGGCTTTGGCATAGTCAATAATGCAGAAATAGATGTTTTTCTGGAACTCAACTTTCGATGATCCAGCAGATGTTGGCAATTTGATCTCTGGTTCCTCTGCCTTTTCTAAAACCAGCTTGAACATCTGGAAGTTCATGGTTCACGTATTGCTGAAGCCTGGCTTGGAGAATTTTGAGCATTACTTTACTAGCATGTGAGATGAGTGCAGTTGTGTGGTAGTTTAAGCATTCTTTGGCATTGCCTTTCTTTGGGATTGGAATGAAAGCTGACCTTTTCCAGTCCTGTGGCCACTGCTGAGTTCTCCAAATTTTCTGGCATATTGAGTGCAGCACGTTCACAGCATCATCTTTTAGGATTTGAAATAGCTCAACTGGAATTCCATCACCTCCACTAAGCTTTCTTCGCAGTGATGCTTCCTAAGGCTCACCTGACTTCACATTCCAGGATGTCTGGTCTAGGTGAGTGTGAGTGATCACACCTTCATGATTATCTGGGTTGTGAAGATCTTTCTTACACAGTTCTTCTGTGTATTCTTGCCACCTCTTCTTAATAACTTTTGCTTCTGTTAGGTCCATACCATTTCTGTTCTTTATTGAGCCCATCTTTGCATGAAATGTTCCCTTGTTATCTTTAATATTCTTGAAAAGATCTCTGCTACTGTTAAGTCACTTCAGTCATGTCCAACTCTGTGTGACCCCATAGACGGCAGCCCACCAGGCTTCCCTGTCCCTAGGATTCTCCTGGCAAGAACACTGGAGTGGGTTGCCATTTCCTTCTCCAATGCATGAAAGTGAAAAGTAAAAGTGAAGTCGGTCAGTTGTGTCCAACTCTTAGCGACCCCATGGACTGCAGCCCACCAGGCTCCTCTGTTCATGGGATTTGCCAGGCAAGAGTACTGGAGTGGGGTGCCATCCATTCTATTGTTTTCCTCCATTTCTTTGCATTGATCACTGAGGAAGACTTTCTTATCTCTCCTTGCTACTCTTTGGAATTCTGCATTGAAATGCGAATATCTTTCCTTTCCTCCTTTGCCTTTTGCTTCCCTTCTTTTCACAGGTATTTGTAAGGCCTCCTCAGACAGCCATTTTGCTTTTTTGCATTTGTTTTTCTTGGCGATGGTCTTGCTCCCTGTCTCCTGTACAATGTCACAAACCTCCGTCCATAGTTCATCAGGCACTTTGTCTATCAGATCTAGTCCCTTGAATCTATTTCTCACTTCCACTGTATAGTCATAAGGGATTTGATTTGGGTCATAGCTGAATGGTGTAGTGATTTTGCCCACTTTCTTCAATTTAAGTTTGAATTTGGAAATAAGGAGTTCATGATCTGAGCCACAGTCTGCTCCCAGTCATGTTTTTGCTGACTGTATAGATCTTCTCCATCTTTGGCTGCAAAGAATATAATCAATCTGATTTTGGTGTGACCATCTGGTGATGTCCATGTGTAGAGTCTTCTCTTGTGTTGTTGGAAGTGGGTGTTTGCTATGACCAGTGCTTTCTCTTGGTAGAACTCTGTTAGCCTTTGCCCTGCTTCATTCTGTACTCCAAGGCCAAATTTGCCTGTTACTCCAGGTGTTTCTTGACTTCCTACTTTTACATTCCGGTCCCTTATAATGAAAAGAGCATCTTTTTAAAAAAATTTATTTATTTTTTACTTTCTTTTTGGGGTGTTAGTTCTAGAAGGTCTTGTAGGTCTTCATAGAACCGTTCAGCTTCTTCAGTGTTACTTGTAGGGGCATAGACTTGGATTACCATGATATTGAATGGTTTGCCTTGGAAATGAAAAGACATCATTCTGTCATTTTTGAGATTGCATCCAAGTACTGCATTTCGGAATCTTTTGTTGATTATGATGGCTACTCCATTTCTTCTAACAGATTCCTGCCCACAGTAGCAGATATAATGGTCATCTGAGTTAAATTCACCCATTCCAGTCCATCTTAGTTCGCTGATTCCTAGAATGTCGATGTTCACTCTTGCCATCTCCTGTTTGACTACTTCCAATTTGCCTTGATTCATGGACCTAACATTCCAGGTTCCTATGCAATATTGCTCTATGCAATATTCCTATGCAATATTGCTCATGGTGGAGAGGTCTGACAGAATGTGGTCCACTGGAGAAGGGAATGGCAAACCACTTCAGTATTCTTGCCTTGAGAACCCCATGAACTGTATGAAAAGGCAAAAAGATAGGACACTGAAAGATGAACTCCCCAGGTCGGTAGGTGCCCAATGTGCTATTTGATTATATTGAAAGAATTAGTTGCTTGAGCATTCATAGCTGTGCTGTGCTAAGTCAATTCAGTCATGTCCAACTCTGTGCAACCCTATGGACTGTAGCCCACCAGGCTCTTCTCTCCATGGATATCTATCTCCAGGCAAGAACACTGGAGTGGGTTGCCAATCCCTCCTCCAGGTGATCTTCCTGACCCTGGGTCTCCTGCACTGCAGGCAGATTCCTTATAGTCTGTACCACCAGGGAACCCTGAGAATTCCCAGGTTTAGTATTAGCAGCAGTTCATTGTTTGGCAGTGAGACTTTGAACAATTCTGTAGGAAAAAGTACAGTTCATTCTAAAGTCATTTATAGGTCTCAGGCTTGAAGGTGACTCAGATCATTGATGAGAATTAGACAGTGACATAATTTTGAAAAAAGATATTAGAGTGGAAGAAATGAGTAAATGTTTTTGTACGTTACAGTGACAACAATAAAAAATAATAAAACCATTAAAATGTAAGAGTTACACTGGAATGTGCTGTAAAATTTCTCTGTTTTTTCTATCTCTATAATTGATTCTGGTGAATCTTACTTCAAATTCATACTTCTGTCACCTGTCTATAACAAAGAATTAAAAAAAAAGAAAACTGATGTACAAAATGCCAATAAAAATTATTGTTGAACACAATTATTTGTTTATTTGAAATATAATGGTCCCTAAATATCTGTGAAATTTGGAAACTGCTGGAAAAGTATCAAGAAAGTAAATAGAGATATTTTAAACGCATAACTAAAAACAAGTGATTTTTTTAGAGTTTAGATTCAGTACCATTTTCTAAAACAATTCAAAACCGTATTTGTCAGAGTTCTGGGATAAGGCATCTGAGGAAGTTGCTGCCAGAAGATTTTTGTTCATCTCAAAACAAACAAGAAAGAAAACAATAGGCTTGATAATGGATATTGTGTTTGGTATGAGAGATTGGTTGTATATATTCACTAGCAATGGAATGAATGGTAATTCTAAAATTTATTAAATAAAATACATTGTTGATTTTGTTCTTTTCTAAATTGAAAATACTGATTGGGTTCTGTGGCGGTTGGGTTGGCTTCTTTGAAGTAACTAAATTGACAACCAAAAAAGTGAAAGCCTGTTTTTAAGTTCTTTTCATGTCTTTCACCACCTAAAACATATCTATGCATAATGAACTTTAAAATCCATGCTTTTTATATCCTCTCCCACAATTATCATTTTATAGATTTTAACTGCAGAAAGAATGTCTGAGAAATAATTTCTAAATATTGCTCGTGCTATGCACACATGCGCCTACACATACACAGAGACACACACACTTTAAATGTGCATCAGGAAGATATGTAAGGGTTATATCTTTATAATTACTAAGTTATTTAATATCACAGATTAATCCTTTTTTCTAATTTTATTGAAATTAAGCAATATCTTCAAGGAGTCCTTTAGCTAGCTCACACAATCTAAAATACCTTCATTTTCAGTGTCTTTGGAGTTAAGTGGAAACCGGTGTACTGCCTTCTGCTTGCTTTCATGAATAGAATTTAGTTGTGCTAAGGTAATGGTACAAATTTACAGTATCCATAAAAGCACCGTTATTGTATTGCTTTGCCTAATGCATTAGGAAGAGAAGACCACTTGGCAGACACCACATATCTACAAACAAACGAAATGCACTAAAATCAAAATTGCATTACTTTTGTCAATAATTTGTGTTATAATTTTTATGGCAAAAATTAATGGAAAGGATTCCTTAAATAAAAATGGGTCTGACGTTTTCCTTTTGTTGTTGCTGCCCTGATTGTATTTACATCCAGTCATTTATTGCCCATTAAAGAAGTAATGCTATGTTAATGTAAGGGGGAAAAAAATCAATGCTACTGAGATCAGTAGCTGTGGGGAAACAGTGCAGCAGCTGGTTTGCAAACAGCGAGCCCATATAGATCAATGAAATTACAAGTGAAATCTGCTGATGCTCACAAACTGCTCCAGCAGTGTGCTGGCTAACCTTTTTCAAGTTCAAGAGCTCTAGAAACCCAGAGATAACTAAATGGAAAGCAGGGCAAAGGCAACCAGGAGACAGCGACAATGCACCTGGAATACTTTACTGTGATACGTGATGTTCTACTTTTGCAGCTACCAGGATAACTGCGTACTTTTAACCTGTAGAAAAGCCCTATAATCTGTAAATGAGTTGCATAGAACACTTTCACATCCCAGACAATCTCTACCTTAAGAGGGTTCCTTACCTGGAACATCAGAAGTCACCATGATATCTCACAAATCTGCTTATTGAGCTAAATTCCAGAAAATACTAATCTGTGAGCTAAGATTGGGATTCTAGAATATATTTGGGTTTGGTGACTTACTGTGGTCTCTAAAATTTTCTTTATTCTAAGACATTATGAAATGCATCGAGCCTCTGCTTTTTGATAACACATCACTGATCAGATACAGGCACACTTAATATTTGAAAAACACAAGTTTTCCATCTCAATAAACTGATTTTTAGTGTCAATTTAAATGATAGTGTTAAGTGTTTTTCCTGATAAGGATTGAATTTTCAAATTTTCTATTAGGTAAGCCTTCCATGGGCACATTGGCAGCTTACACATTTGCATGGGAGTCTTTTAATCAAGTGTGTACAGACATAATAGGAACACTAAAATCATATGGAGTAAAATTAATCATAAAATATTATTCCTACTTAAATTCTTCTGAATCAAGTTGTTGACAAGAAGAGCAAAAAGTTATTTATCCCCTTCCTTCCTCTCTCCCTCCCTAAATCAATCAAAGAAAATGCATAGGACCAACCTAAATCAAGCCTGTCAGCAAGGCTGACCACACTCCGTATCCTCCTCAACTATGCACTGAGTAAAAAATGTCCTGAGAAGCACAGGATGTGCTTTCTTTGAACCCTAGTTCAATAATCATACTGATTTAAATCATTCTGTCTGTCTCATCCCTCTAAGATAGTGACACCAGAGTGACATGATCTTTGTGGGACTGTCTCTCTGTATACTGGCAGAAATTTCAGCCAAATAGCACAATTGGCAATTCTTTTAATTCAGGCTCCTTATTTAAATCTACCTTGGATTTTACATTCAAAATCACTGTTTTTTGGTATGATTTGTTAAGTGTTAATACAATTTTGGGGGCTTCCCTATGGCTCAGTGGTAAATAACCCACCTGCAACGCAGGGGATTCAAGTTTGATATCTGGGTCAGGAATATTCCCTGAAGAACGAAATGATAATCAACTCAAGTATTCTTACCTGGGAAATCCCATGGACAGAGGAGCCTGGTGGGCTAGTCCATGGGGTTGCAAAAGAGTTGGACATGACTTAGTGACTAAACAACAACAATAAATACATTTTTTAGCAGACAAGATAAATAGGAGATATTTTCTTTTCCATATAAGAATACTCACACTTGAGATAAGTTGTTACATTTTAGGGTGTATGCACTTAAAAATAATGTCAACAATAAGCAGAGTGTAGATACTATCTCTTAAGTAATTTTAGAAAAACTAAAATGAGCAATATGTATATTTGCCTACTAATATTTTAGGTAATGTGACCACTGCCAAATAGACCAAGTGATACAATTAAACATTTTATTTTAAAATATCTTTTTCTCATATTTTCAAATTTTCAAAAGTATTTTCATTTATTTTGATATCCTAATGAATACTGTGAGGCAAGCATATTGGATATTATACCTCATGTTCGGTGAAGAATACAGAGACTAAGTCAACTAATCAGTGATGAGAACTCAACTCCTGGGAACAAACTCCATTATTTTATTACTGCCTCTCTTTTATACTTTGAGTTGGGATATATGAAATAAGAAAAAAAAAAACCTGAAAATGAGATGAAAAATTTGCTCCTCAACTGTATTGTTATACTTATCATCCTGATCCAGAAAGTAAAAGACACTCGAGAGTCTTTAAACTTGGGTAATGGAGTAAGTTCATAATTCAAAAATAATTTTCCGGGACATTTTAAAAAGCATTGTATTAACACTGGCAGAGTACCACAGAGTTATTATAAAGTCTTCACAAAGAAGACAAGAAATAAATATACAATCATGTTTTACAATAGCTGTGGAAATGGTTGATGAAGTGCAGGGAAGTATAATGCTGTTTATTATATCTGTGACATGGGGGAAGTATTTCCAAGTAGATGTCCACTTGGAGATTGTCCATTTTCCAGCTAAAAACCAGAATAATATCATTTCTTACCACCAGCACCAAAGAGTAGAGATGTACAGTAGACAGGTGGACAGAAGTAAAATCAAAGTAAAATCAGTGGCTATAGCTGATAGGCCAGATCTAGACAAAAACAAAGTAATAAACTAGAGAACACTGGCAGATACTTTCTTTTAATACATTGATGATTAATGATTTTATAAGTTCTTTTTTCATGAGTATTAGTATTATATATGTTGATATATGTTATTTGTAATAATTGGTATGTTTGCTTATGTTGATTCTTGGTATGGTGGTTTAGTCGCTAGGTTGCATTTGACTCTTGAGGGCCGTGGAATATAGCCAACCAGGTTCCTCTGTCTGTGGAATTTTCCAGGCAAGAATACTGGAGTGTGTAGACACTCCCTTCTCCAGGGGATCTTTCTGACCCAAGGACTGAACCTAGGTCTCCAGCATCGCAGGCAGATTATTTACTGACTGAGCTACCAGGGAAGCACCTTAGTAATAAAATGTACCTAATTCATTTCACAGTGTGGCTTTTTACTTACTCTCAACTAATCCATTTGTTAACATTATGCAGTATTGAATTAACAGAATCTATTAAGAATGGTTAAAAAAGAGAACTGAATTGTGCAGAGATCATTATATAATTGTAATCACAATTGTGATATCTATCAGAAAAAGGCAAGAAAAGCTGCTCTCTTTCAACATGCTGCCTTAATAAGGCCTCATCCTTTCTGATTGTGCCATTCTTCCTAATTTTAGAAAAATCATCAAGACTTTTTTCAATACTTTCCATATTAGAAGACTCATTGGTTGAATGATTAAATTAAATGACAGTATGTATATATAACTATAACATGTGTGTGTGTGTGTATGTATGTGTAGATAAATGTTGGTTACAAATTGATTTAGATGTCACACTTTGGGACTTAATTTTCTTCAGTGTTAACTTTATATAAATATAATTTATATATGTAATTATATATATCATTTATATAAATGTGATCATTTTTGAGTTGTTTACCCCCATGAAATATCTCCACAGTTAGATACAAAACATTTGCATCACCTTCAATAGATTCCTTGTGTCCCATTGCCCTATTGGAGACCATTTCTTCTGACACTCACAACTCCAGACAAACGTTGATTTTTTTTTTTTTTTCAGTTTTTGTTTTATATTGGCGATCCCTGATGGCTCAGTGGGTAACAATCTGCCTGCAGGGCAGGAGACACAGGAAACACGAGTTTGATCCCTAAGTTGGGAAGATCATCTGGAGAAGGAAATGGCAATCCACTCCAGTATTCTTGCCTAAAAAATCACATGGATAGAAGAATCTATGGGGTCATAGAGAGTCAGACACGGCTGAGCAACTAAGCATGCATGAAGGCATAGCTGAATTACAGTGTTGTGCTAGGTTCAGGTATACAGCAATATGATTCAGGTATACACATACATATATTCGTTCTTTTTCAGGTTTTTCCATATGGGTTTATATAGAATATTGAGTAGAATTCCCTGTGCTGTAACAGGAGGTCACTGATTATCTGTTTAATATACAGTGGTGTGTATCTGTTAATCCCAAACTCCTAATTTATCCCTCCCCCGATCTTTCCCTTTTGGTCACCATAAGTTTGTTTTAGAGGTCTGTGTGTCTGTAAGTTAATTTGTATCACTTTTTTTTTTAGATTCCACATATAAGTGATATCATATGACTTTTATCTTCCTCTGACTTACTTCACTTAGTGTGAGAATCTCTAGATCCATCTACGTTGCTGCTGCAAAGGGCATTATTATATTCTTTTTTATGGCTGAGTAATAACATATATTATATATATATATGTATATATATATATATAAAATTCTTCTTCTTCATCCATTCTTCTATCAGTGAATATATAGGCTGTTTTCCTATCTTGGCTAGTGTAAATAATGCTGTGATGAATATTCGGATGCATGTATCTTTTCAAGTTATGCTTTTCTTTGTATATATGCCCAGGAGTGGGATTGCAGGATCATATGGTAGCTGTTTTTGTTTTTTTCAGGAACCTCCATACTTTTTTTCCAGTGATTATATGAATTTACATTCCCACCAACAGTGTAAGAGGGTTCTCTTTTCTCCACACCCTCTCTAGCTTTTACTGTTTGTAGACTTTTTGATGATGGCCATTCTAACTGTTATGAGATGATACCTCACTGTAGTTTTAAGTTGCATTTCTTTAATAAGTAGCGGTGTTGAGCATCTCATCATATACTTTTTGGCCATTTATATGTCTTCTTTTGAGAAATATCTATTTGGATCTGCTCATTTTTGATTGGGTTGTCTCTTTTTTTTTATATTGAACTGCATGAGCTGCTTGTGTAGTTTGGAGAGTAATCCTTTGTCAGTCACTTCATCTGAAAATATTTTCTCCTATTCTGCAGGTTGTCTCTTCATTTTGCTTATGGTTTGCTTTGCTGTGTAAAAGCTTTAAAGTTTAGTTAGGGCCCATGTGTTCATTTTTTTAAAAATTTCCATTATTCTTGTATACAGATCTAAAAAGTTATCGCTATGATTTATTTCAAAGAGTATTCTGCCTGTGTTTTCCTCGAAGAGTTTTATAGTGTCTGGTCCCACATTTAGGTCTTTAATGCATTTTTATTTTATTTTTTTGTGTGGTGTTAGAGAGTGTGCTAATTTCACTTTTTCATATGTAACTGTCCATAGTTCCTAACACCACTTATTGGAGAGGCTGTCTTTCTCCACTGTATATTTTTGCCTCCTTTGTTATAGATTTATTGACCAGAATTGAATGGAATTATTTCTGGGCTTTCTATCCTTTTCCATTGATCTAATATTTCTGTTTTTGTGTGAGTACCACACTGTTTTGATGACTGTAGCTTTGTAGTACAGTCTGATGTTAGGGAGCCTGATTTATCCAGATCCATTTTTCTTTCTTAGGATTGCTTTGGCTATTCACAAAAGCTATTGGCTTTTGTGTTTCCATATAAATTTAAAAAAAAAGAATTGTTCTGGTTTTGTGAAAAATGTCATTAGTAATTTGATAGGAATTGCATTGAACCTGTAGATTACCTTGAGTAATATATTCATTTTGACAATATTGATTCTTCCAACCCAAGAACATGGTATCTTTCTATCTGCTTGTGTCATCTTCAGTTTCTCATCAGTGTCTTATAGTTTTCAGAGTATAAATCTTTTGTCTCCTTAGCTAGGCTTATTCTTGGGTGTTTATTCTATGATGAGATGGTAAATGGGATTGTTTCCATAATTTCTCTTCGTGATATTTCATTGTTAGTATATAGGAATGCAAGTGATTTTTATGTATTAATTTTATATCATTTAACAATTTTATACAAGTAGATTCATGAACTATAGACCCTTTTAGTTTTTTTTTTTCACTTAAGATAATGGTTTTGGTTGAGTTTCACTGTTCTGTGTATCGATAAGCACTTTCTTTCTATTTTTCAGTAGAGATTAGATGAAAATATCACACTTTGCATATGGTTATTAAGCTGTTGATTCACACTTGGCTTTCAAAATTGGGGGAAAAAAGGCATTGTTTTGCATTTAAAATATATGTTTAATGTCTGTATTAGTAGAAGACAGTTAGATGGTCAAGTCTAGCTCTTTTAAAAAATTCTTTATAATTAATTATGTTTATCTTTGTCTGCCCTGGGTCTTTGTTGTTTTATGTGGCCTTTCTCTGGGCTTCCCTATTGAATCAACTGGTAAAGAATCAACCTGCAATGCTGAAGATCTGGGTTCAATCACTGGGTTGGAAAGATCCCTGGAGTGGTTTAGGTACCCACTTAAATCAAATCTCTAAATAAAATTCAGGTATGACTTAAATCAAATCCCTTATGATTATACAGTGGGAGTGACAAAAAGATTCAAAGGAGTATATATGATAGACAGATTGCCTGGAGAACTATGGACAGAGGTTCGTGACATTGTGCAGGAGGCAGTGATCAAGACCATCCCCAAGAAAAAGAAATGCAAAAAGGCAAAATGGTTGTCTGAGGAGGGCTTACAAATAGCTGAGAAAAGAGAACCTAAAGGCAAAGGAGAAAAGGAAAGATATATCCATTTGAATGCAGAGTTCCAAAGAACAGCGAGGAGAGACAAGAAAGCCTTCCTCAGTGATCAATGCAAAGAAATAGAAGAAAACAATAGAATGGGAAAGACTAGAGATCTCTTCAAGAAAATTAGAGATACCAAGGGAACATTTCATGCAAAGATGGGCTCAATAAAGGACAGAAATGGTATGGCCCTAACAGAAGCAGAAGATATTAAGAAGAGGTGGCAAGAATACACAGAAGAACCATACAAAAAAGATCTTCATGACCCAGATAATCATGAAGGTGTGATCACTCACCTAGAGCCAGACATCCTGGAATGTGAAGTCAAGTGGGTCTTAGGAAGCATCACTACAAATAGAGCTAGTAGAGATGATGGAATATCACTTGAGCTATTTCAAATCCTAAACAATGATGCTATGAAAGTACTGCACTGAATATGCCAATAAATTTGGAAAACTCAGCCACAGGACTGGAAAAGGTCAGTTTTCATTCCAATCCCAAAGAAAGACAGTGCCAAAGAATGGTAAAACTACTGTACAATTGCACTAATTGAACACACCAGCAAAGTAATGCTCAAAGTTCTCCAAGCCAGGTTTCAATAGTATGTGAATCGTGAACTTCCAGATGTTCAAGCAGGATTTCGAAAAGTCAGAGGAACCAGAGGTCAAATTGCCATCTGTTGAATCATCAAAAAAGCAAGAGACTTCCAGAAAAACATCTACTTCTGCTTTATTGTCTGTGCCAAAGCATTTGACCATGGTCACAACAAACTGAAAAATTCTTCAAGAGATGGAAATACCAGACCACCTGACCTGCCTCCTGAGAAATCTGCTGCAGGTCAAGAAGCAACAATTAGAACTGCACATGGAACAGCAGACTGGTTCCAAATTGGGAAATCAGTACATCAACCCTGTATATTGTCACCTTGCTTATTTGACTTATATACAGAGTATATCATGTGAAATGCTGGTCTGGAAGAAGCACAAGCTGGAATCAAGATTGCCAGGGGAAAAATCAATAACCCCAGATATGCAGATGACACCACCCTTATGGCAGAAAGAGAAGAAGAACTAAAGAGCCTCTTGATGAAAGTGAGAGAGGAGAGTGAAAAAGTTGGCTTAAAACTCAACATTCAGAAAATGAAGATCATGGCATCCACTCCCATCACGTCATGGCAAATAGATGGTGAAACAATGGAAACAGTGATAGACTATTTTCTTGGGCTCCAAAATCACAGATGATGACTACAGTCATGAAATTAAAAGATGCTTGCTCCTTGGAAAAGAAGGTATGACTAACCTAGACAGCATATTAAAAAGCAGAGATATTACTTTGCTGACAAAGGTCCATCTACTCATAGCTGTGGTTTTTCCAGTCGTCATGTATGGATGTGAGAGTTGGACCATAATGAAAGCTAAAGACTGAAGAATTGATCCTTTTGAACTGTGGTGTTGGAGCAGACTCTTGAAAGTCCCTTGGACTGCGAGGAGATCAAACCAGTCAATTGTAAAGGAAATCAATCCTGAATATTCCTTGGAAGGAATGATGCTGAAGCTGAAGCCCCAATACTTAGGCCACCTGATACAAAGAACTGACTCATTGTAAGAACCCTGATGCTGGGAAAGATTGAAGGCAGGAGAAGAAGAGGGCAAGAGCATAATTTGCTTGGATGAAATCACTGGCTTGATGGACCTGTGTTTGAGCAAACTCTGGGAGTTGGTGATGGACAGGGAAGCCTGGTATGCTGCAGTCCATGGGGTCACAATGAGCTGGACACAGCTGAGTTACTGAACTGAACTGAACCGCTCCAGTATTCTGTCTGGGAGAATTCCATGGACTGTGTAGTCCATGGGTTTGCCAAGAGTCAGACACGACTGAACGACTTTCACTTTCATTTTTTTCTCTAGTTGCGGCAAGGGCAGGATATTCTTCGTTGTGATGCATGGACTTCTCCTTGCATTGGCTGCTCTTGTGGCGCACAGGCTCCAGTGCATGGACTCAGTAGTTGTGGAGCACAGCCCCAGTTGGTCCATGGCGTGTAGAATCCTCCCAGACAGGGATTGAACCCAGGTCCTCTGCATTGGCAGGTGGGTCCTTATCCACTGAGCCACCAAGGAAGTCCTCTTGTCTACTTCTGCATTGTGTATTGAGATATTATAGATTATTCTCCTATTGGAAAATGTCACTCTATACTTATGAAAATAAGAGACTGAAACAAACAGTTGACTCACCATTAGAAAAATAATTTTAATTCAGTCTTAGTCCATGTTTTGAAAATTGCATCTCTATTCCCTTCTTTAAAAAAAAAAAAAATCCTTATCTTTCTTCCGCTAATACTACATACAGTCTGGATTTACAGTGAGATTTAAAGTTCATTGGTGTAAGTCCTCCAATTTTATTCTTTATAAAAATTTGGCCATTTTAGGTTGTTGCATTACTCTATGAATTTTAGAATCAGCTTATCAGTTTCTACTAAAAAGCCTGCTCAAATTTTTCCTGGGATTATGTTTAACTATAAATCAATTTGTAGAGCATTGACATTTTAAAAGTAATTAGCTTTGTAATCCATTAACATAGTGTATCTCTTTGTTTATTTAGATATTCTGTAACTTCTCTTAGCAATGTTCTATAGTTTTGAGTGTAGATATATTCAATATATGTTGTTAAAACTATCCCCAAGTATGATATGTTATTCGGTGTGATTTTAGATGAATTAAGAAAATTCACTTCCCAATTGGTTGTTACTAGTGTGTGAAAATATGACTGAGTTTTGTATATCAATGCTGTATACTGAGATATTTATAAATTTATTTGAGTCTAGGTTAGTAATAAACAATTACAGTCACTAACAATATAGATCTGTGATCACATCTTTCTGTGAAATTTACCTTTTATCATTATGAAATGTTTGTTTTTATCTCTTTCTTTAAGTCTATTTTAACAGATATTGATATAGTTTTCACAGCCCATTTATATTTATTTTCATGTTTATCTTTTTAAAAATCCATTTACTTTTTTTTTTGAAACAAAGCAATTCCTGTCTTTAATAATGAAAAAACATAAAATTGAGCATATTAACTACTCTTTAAGATGCACATTGTTTTTTTTTTGTTTTTTGTTTTATTTTTATTTTTTAGTTTTTTATTTTTTAAATTTTAAAATCTTTAATTCTTACATGCATTCCCAAACATGAACCCCCCTCCCACCTCCCTCCCCATAACATCTTTCTGGGTCATCCCCATGCACCAGCCCCAAGCATGTTTAATCAGTGGATTTCTTTGCTTTTAAAGTATGTCTCTTGTAGATAACATACAATTGTTCCTTTGCTGATTCTGACAATATCTGTTATTTAATTGCAGTGTTTGATCCATTTGTTGTTGTTGTTTAGTTGCTCAATGTCCGACTCTTTTGGAATCCTGTGAGCTGTAGGCTGTCCGGCTCTTCTGTCCATGGAATTTTCCAGGCAATAATACAAGTGAGTTGCCATCTCCTTCTCCAGTGGTTCTTATCAAGGCAGGGATTGAACTTGTGTCTCCTTCATTGGCATATGGAGTGCCAATTTACTGCTGCGTTCACCAACGTCTCCTGCATTTACTGCTGAATCACCTGAGAAGCCCATTTAATCCATTAATACTTTTAAAACTTTGATTTCAAGGTAATTTTAAACATACAGAAAAGTGGATACAGAGAGTTTCTGTATACTCCACATCCAGTTTCCTCTAATGCTAACATATTACATATATAATAACTTAAAAAATAAATTAACATTGACTCAATATTCCAATATATATAAACTTTATTGGGTCTCACATGTTTTTATACTAATGTATTTTTCTATTCCAGGATCAAGGCAATGATCCTATCACATTTAACTATAAATCCCCCTTGTCTAATCTGTGACACTTCTATTCTGCAGTCTTTCCTTGTTTCTCATGACCTATTCAGTATTGGTGACGACTAGTCAGCTGTAAGAGGACTGTAATTTCAATTTGTCTGGTGTTTTCTCATTATTGAATTAAGCTTATGCATTTTAGGCAAGAATATTATGGAAATGATCTGTCCTTTGCTGTCATATCGAGGGTGCATGACGCTAATATGTCTTACCATGTAACCGTAATCACTTGATTACAAAGCTGTTGGATTTCTCCATTGTAAATTTTGTTTGTAATAGATAAATGTCTTGGAGGATACATTATTATTTAATGTATTTATTAATATGCCTGAACTTATATCTCTTGTAGACATAAGTTCCTATTTTTGGTTTCTTTTTCT
Organism: Ovis aries; assembly: GCF_016772045.2. Taxonomy (NCBI): domain Eukaryota; kingdom Metazoa; phylum Chordata; class Mammalia; order Artiodactyla; family Bovidae; genus Ovis; species Ovis aries. The sequence continues at coordinate 39,273,717 of NC_056061.1, read as the reverse complement.
TTTCCCTTTGGATTATTTTAACACTTTCCCCCATATGACTTATCTTTGGCCTTTTTTTTTGGTGTGACACTGCCATCATTTGGTGTTGTCAGTGTTTTGGACTTTATAGGCATATAATAGGAATGTAATGTCATCTTTTCATTTTCATAATGACATATAATGTGGTGCTTCTTATCATATACTTATTCATCAACTGTATATCTATTTTGAACTTCCATGAAGTGTCTGTCTGGGGGGTTTCCCAGGAGCTCAGTGGTAAAGAAATCTGCCAGCAATGCAGGAACTACAGGAGACACGGGTTCAATCCCTGGGTTGGGAAGATCCCCTGAGGGGGGCATGACAATCCACATCATTCTTGCCTGAAGAATCTCCATGGACAGAAGAGTCTGACAGGCTACAGTCCATTGGGTGGCAAAGAGTAAGACACGACTGAAGCAACTTAGCATGCACGCATGAGCTGTCTGTCTGGTCTTTGTCTTATTTTTCAATCAGATTTTTTTTTCATTTTTTTTGATTTAAATATTGTATTTTATAAATTCTAAAATGTTATTAGTTTTATTTTTGTATTTTGTATTTCTAAGCTAAAATTTCTTATCTTTTTATCCAATACAAGCATATTTTCCTTGACCTCAGTGAGCACATTTCTAATAGCTGCTGTAAAATCTTTGAGAATTTCAACAACTGAGTCATCTTACAGTTGACTTCTACTTATTTTCTTCCTGCTGGAGACTATCATATTTTCCTAGCTGTTTGAATATAGAATAGTTATGCATAGTGTCCTGGATGTTGGACATGTCATGTTTTTGATCCTCTGGGTTCTGCTCTGTTTTTCAGAGTGGAATTTTTTGTTTATAAAAGCAGTTATCTTGATTAGACTTTGTGAAGTCTAACTCTGTCCCACGTGTGGTGGGCAGCAGGTTTGATCACTGGCTGCTTGCTCTCTTATATTCCCCTTACTCTCTGGTGACCCTAGTCGTGCATATCCTTTCCTGTGATTCACCTGCCAGAAACATGGTGGTTATTCTTAGCTTTAGCTAAGCTTCTCCGCTTCTATAAATGTAACTGCCCTCATGGAAAAGCTGCAAAAACAAGGAACTCTATGCTAGTCACTTACTCCAAGTTTCAACTCCCCTGTATAATCCATTTGCACACTTTCCAGAGCCCTAGAGTGTTTTGTTTGTTTGTTTTTCTCTATTTTGCTTGTTTTTCCATGTGAATCAATAGTTTTAATTTGCAGGAGTGCATGCAGGAAGATTTTTTATCACAAGCTTATTCCTTCATAAAAATAGAAGAGCCTTAGATCATTTAATTCTTGATGATACACATGTATCTTACTCAAAGAAATACAAGGATGCTTTTGAGAGCTGACATATTCTGCTGCCTGACAGATGAATATGATTATTATTTCTATTAACAGACATTGAATATTTCTAACAGGTGTGTACAGTTGCTAGTCATATTAATCTGGGAAGATTATTCTACCAAACTAAGTTCCAAGAGTGGAAAAAAATGGAGCAATTTGGGAATGAGTAGGTTTTGCTTGGTAATATATAATCTGAATAAATTCTCATAGTTGAGAAATTAGAGATGATAAAGGCAAAATGACCTGATCTTTCTGACTATAGATCAGAAACCTCTGATCTATAAAACTTTCCAAATTTTTTGTTTGTCACATTTTATTTTTCTCATATGATAACCACCTGAATCTTAAGATGCTTTATTGGTGACTAAAACTGAGGAGATAGTTTTTCACATCCTGGAAATGGGGATAATAATGCTGCTTGCTCAAAAAATCTATTTGTATATAGAAGTAACTACTGTGTGGTTGCATCAGATCTTTATAGTCATACCATAACTCCATCCCTTTCTAGTTCTGTGAGCCTGTGTAGTTTACCTTATTTCTTATATGGTGATTTTTCTCATCTTTAAAATGGGGATAATAATGCTGCTTGCCTCAAAAAATGTTTATAAAGGAATTAATGTATATTCAGATTTTAGAAAGTACTTGGCACATAAAAATTCTATTGTTAATTACTAATTTTAACCTTAGAAATGTCAAGATTATAGATATGTCCTAAAATTTTCAAATAGACAAGGGGACTTATGGAGAAAAGCATAATATGGAGAGAATGGTAATACTTATAATAAACCATTCACATTTGGATACTGATAGGTGTAAATTCATTATTATTTAAGTTTAGTCTTAAAGTTTCTCTTTTTTTCTATATTATTTAGCATAGTTTTCTTTTTAAAATATAGATCTCTCTTTATGGAATTGCCTTTAGTTTTTTTCCTCTGCTTGGAAAGCTTCTTTGTTGTATATCCTTTAAAAAATTGCCTGGCAGTCCTTTATCACATAGCTCAAATGACTCCCTAGAAGCCTTAGAATAATGTAGTGAGAGAGTAAAAATTTTAGAATTAGACAGATTTTGAATATTAACAACATCATTCACAAAACAGAGAAGGCACTGGCGACCCACTCCAGTACTCTTGCCTGGAGAATCCCAGGGACGGAGGAGCCTGGTGGGCTGCCATCTATGGGGTTGCACAGAGTCGGACATGACTGACATGACTTAGCAGCAGCAGCTGCAACACTCACAAAATGTGGAAACTTGACTTACTATGTTGAGTCCTATCTTCATTTGAAAATGAGGGGAAAGCTTGACTATTCATGAAAAAGAAAGGTGGTGAAGATTAAATAAGATGGTTTTTATTGAGTCCTTAATTCAGGTCTGGAACATATTAGGCACTCAATAACAGTGAGTTCTCTTCTCTTTCTCATTTCCTACTTCTATGAAATCTTCCTGAACACTGCCAAGAAGATGACATCTGTCTTTCCTCTAGCACTGTCATTCAGGGTCTTCATCATAATCCATTAATATGTCTTTCTTTACCACTGTGTATACTTCTCCATGCAGAGAAGGCAATGGCACCCCACTCCAGTACTCTTGCCTGGAAAATCCCATGGATGGAGGAGCCTTGTGGGCTGCAGTCCATGGGGTTGCTAAGAGTTGGACACGACTGAGCGACTTCCCTTTCACTTTTCACTTTCATGCACTGGAGAAGGAAATGGCAACCCACTCCAGTGTTCTTGCCTGGAGAATCCCAGGGATGGGGGGGCCTGGTGGGCTTCCGTCTCTGGGGTCACCCAGAGTCAGACATGACTGAAGCGACTTAGCAGCAGCAGCAGCATACTTCTCCTTGAGGGTGGAGACGCACATGTTTTATGTCTGTCTGTGCACCTATCATAGCACCTGGGCCACTGTACATTTTCTAAATGTGTGTTTGTTTATAGAATGGATTAAAATACGATTAGCTTGAATTTTATTTGAATATATAATTTTCACTCACTAATTAAAGCCGTCAGAGTAGATAAAAGTGCATTTGAATCAAATATAATACTGTAGAGGAAAACAAATATGAGGACTTTTCTTTTGTCTTATTCTGACATTTTTTTAAGGTAATGAAAACATCCCCATGACCAGAAATACTCAGGAATAATTCCTCTTGACTGCAGTAAGTACCTACTTTGGAGGAATAGAAAGCTGATGAGCTGCAGGCTTCCCTGCTGCTAAATTCATCTAACAAGGCACTCCTGATGTGTTCTGATTTTAAGGCCAATGGGAACTCTATAGATTGGTTTGCTTCTCTTTTTCTTGAAAAAGAGAGGACTTTGAGCTGTGCATATTTATGTTGGTAAATAAATTCTGGTGTGAAATGGGAATCCAGGAATCAAGTCTAAGGCATCGTAAACAGTAATAAAGTGAATCTGGAGACATATTGCTTTGGTGCTTCTAGGATGAGACCTGCATAGCTAAGGTAAAGTTGAAAGATAAGCTGTTATTGGCACCTCTGGACCTTTCCTGTGTTTTGAATACGAGAGTTGAGAGACATTGGGTTCTTTGAATGAATTCATCCCTTGAAATATCTTATGTGGTTGGGATTTGAAACAATGGTTATCAGAAATGCCAAAAATGATTGGGGCAAAACTTGGCAAGCACTAATTATAACCTAAATGGTCTTTTTCTTTGTATGTAGAAGTAGCTGAGCAAAAGAGGTAGAGGCTTGCTCCTGAGGAAGCTAGACATATGCTACCAGCTGAGAGGAAACAGCAGGATGACTCAACTCCAGTTGCTACATTCTACATCAAGGAAAGTGGTATGCAAATAGAGAGGAGAGAAGTGACACAGAGGAGGGGAATCAAACTAAGGCTGGGACAAAGATGCAGGGGCACATCCAGCTGTAACGAGTGAATAATACTCCTAAATCAGACAGACACATTTCATCCTAGGATATTAAAAACACATAAATGTGAGATCACAGAAACATTATCATTACACTATTAGGAATACTGGAGAGTCAGCAAGGTAATGACCCAGGTAAGAAAGTGATAAGAAGAGGATAAGGTGAACTGTAGAAACCACAGTTTATCAACTTTGATGATAGTATTTGGTAGAATTGTCTTCTTTACTATTAACGAGATAGTTACTAATCTCCTTGGAAAAAGAAAGCAGAATTAGGTAAAAATGAGTATAGGCATATTAAAAATATTTTGTTGGCAAATAAAAAAAACTCTATTGGCATGGGGTGTGGAAAGTTTTCTCCATAATGTGCCAATGGACAAATTATCATGTTGAAGACAAGGGCAGTGAATTTGTAGCCGGCATCACAATATGTGTGTGTGTGTGTGTGTGTGTGTGTGTGTTGAGTCACTCAGTCATGTCTGACTCTTTGCAACCTGGTGAACTGTAGCCCTCTGTCCATGGGATTTCCCAGCCAATAGTACTGGAGTGGGTTGCCATTTCCTCCTCCAGGGTATCTTCCCCACCCATGCGCTGAACCCACATCTTCTGCTGCTGCTACATTGGCAGGTGGATTCTTTATGACTGAGCCACCTGGGAAGCCCAGCCAGCATCCCAATACATTATGACATTAGAAATAATGTATTTGCTGTGAGCAAGGGATCTGAAATCAGGTAGACCCATGTTTGAATCCTTCATCTGATCCTTAATACCTGGGTGATCTTGAGGAAATACACTTAAAGTTACTAATTCTGAAAAATGGAGATAGCAATAGTGGCAACCTCATAGAGTTGTTCAGAAGATTAGCTGTGGCTGACATATAGTAAGAGCTGCTACTAAGTCGCTTCAGTTGTGTCCGACTCTGTGCGACCCCATAGACAGCAGCCCACCAGGCTCCTCTGTCCCTGCGATCCTCCAGGTAAGAATACTGGAGTGGGTTGCCATTTCCTTCTCCAATGCATGCATGCATGCTAAGTTGCTTCAGTTGTGTCTGACTTTGTGCGACCCTATGGACAGCAGCCCATCAGGCTCCTCTGTCCACAGGATTCTCCAGGCAGGAATACTGGAGTGTGTTGCCATTTCCTTCTCCAATAGTAAGAGCACGATAGCATATTAGCTTAGAAGGGTCATGTGGTGGAGACATACAAAGCCTTCTATGCAGGCTCACAGAAGCAGCTAATCCTTGGGTGGTGCAGGAGTCAGAGCTGGCCAGGAAAGGAGAAGCACAGGGACAGCACAGGAGAACATGCATATAGGCACAGGGATAATAGACTTGATAAATTTCCTCTTCTGCGAATAATAGTTACTCCCTGCAGTTTTAGCTTGGAAAAAGGAAATAACTGAGGAGACAAGGGAATTGTATAAGATAAGGCTGGGCAGGGAGGCCGGGGTAAGCTCACAATGGGCTTTATACGTTGTTTTAGGAGACTAGAAGCTATACTAAGCATACGCGATGAGAAGAGGGTGGGGGCCAACTTAAAATAGTACAGGTGATTAGAATGTAAACTTGTTCAGAGCACCTTCCTCAAAGTTCTAGGTACTTGGAAAGATTTTAGTAAATGTAACATTAAGTGTTAAATGGCATGTAGATATATATGGAATTTAGGAAGATGGCAATGACGACCCTGTATGCAAGACAGGAAAAAAGACACAGATGTGTATAACAGACTTTTGGACTCAGAGGGAGAGGGAGAGGGTGGGATGATTTGGGAGAATGGCATTCTAACATGTATACTATCATGTAAGAATTGAATCGCCAGTCTATGTCTGACGCAGGGTGCAGCATGCTTGGGGCTGGTGCATGGGGATGACCCAGAGAGATGTTGTGGGGAGGGAGGTGGGAGGGGGGTTCATGTTTGGGAACGCATGTAAGAATTAAAGATTTTAAAATTTAAAAATAAATAAATAAATAAATTTTAAAAAAGATTAGATTAGGAAGAAATAGTGTAGTAGGAAAACTAAGTGGAGAAAGAGGGCTGAATAACTTGGATTACGTGGAAGACCAATAAAATTCCAGACAAAGAATTTGCACCATCAAAAAATAAATAAATAAATAAATGGCGTGTAGATTAAAATGGAAGAGCTGTGCTGATTCCTCACCTCATCAACGTGCTCAAAGGGGTAGTTATTTTCCCAAAACTTTAAACAAATCCTACTTTGGTGTTATCTTCTATTTCATTTTTGTTATGGATGTTATTTTCTCCAAATGTAAGTCCCTGCAAGAGAGTTTGCAGCTGACATGTTCTGAACCTTATGTAGTATACACTTATATGCTAGACAGAAAGACTGAAAAGAGAATTAGACATTAGTGACTTTTTAGAAAGATCACTAATGCAAGACAAAAAACAATCTTCTTTAGGGTTTTTCTTTTACTTCAAAGGGAGGCTTTGAATCCTAGCACCTACTTTGAATCCCTTTAAGATGGCATCAAAATTTAAAGCAGTTGGTTTCTATCTTGCAAGTGCCTATGAGTTCTTTAAACTTTGGGAATGAAAGCAAAGCAAAGAAGTGATATTAATCTTATTTTCAAAATATTTGTGTATTATATCTATTTTTGAAAATATCTGGATGAATACATTATTTGAAGGAATTGTTCATGACCTTGATGATGGCGTAAGTGGGCAGTGGCTAAAATAATGAAGCAGCAAAATGGGGGTCAGACAAATGCCTTTCTGCCTGTATTCAGTATCTGTCCTTTCCACTTCCTTAACTTGCATAGCCTGTCTTCCTGAAACTGAAAAGCACTGAAAGGAATGCATTTGAATTAATGGAAATTCCGAAGTTCTATACCATGAGTCAGCTTTTCAATAATGAAGTTCATATGCAAAGGATATAGTAGAGTCTTCATTTCTTAGATTGTAACTGCTTATCTTGTGTTTATCCTAGAAGTGCCTTTTGCTTTCTTTACTACTGTTTATACTTTAGGCTTTAGTAATAAATTTGAGGCTTTTAAAATCTAACTTTTATAAATATTAAGTTCTAGAGCCAAAAGATTTCGATTTGATTCTTACTGTTTCAAGTTTTGACTTTCAATAAAATAATACCTTTGTTGAGCTCTAAATCTTTTGTATCATAAAATAGAGAATGGATGGGATCATAGGCTTGGAGTCTGAAAGTCTTGGTTCACACCTCTATAAGGTAAAGGTTTAAGGATTATTTTGAGGCTAACTGCTGCTGCTGCTGCTGCTAAGTCGCTTCAGTCGTGTCCAACTCTGTGTGACCCCAGAGACGGCAGCCCACCAGGCTCCCCCTTCCCTGGGATTCTCCAGGCAAGAACACCGGAGTGGGTTGCCATTTCCCTCTCCAATGCATGAAAGTGAAAAGTGAAAGTGAAGTTGCTCAGTCGCGTCTGACTCCCAGCAACCCCACGGACCGCAGCCCACCAGGCTCCCCGTCCATGGGACTTGCCAGGCAAGAGCACTGGCAAGAGCACTGGAGTGGGGTTCCATTGCCTTAACTAGCCTAATGTAATTTGTTTACTAACACATAGTAAGTGTTCAAGGAAAAGATACAGTGATGATAGTAATAGATACTCATTTTACTTTCCAGGCTAATTGTACAGATTTGAGAACTGTATGAAATATGTGATGTGAGACGGAATGGACCAAAAAATACTCAGAGAGAAGGTGCTAAGTAAATATTTGATGAATGAATGGATTAAAACCGAATGTACTAAAAGTTGGACATAATTTGCCTTCTTTGTTCAGAATATGTTATGGGAAATAATAATTGGCAAAGCATCAGAAATCTTAATTCAATATATGATGTTGAATGACTTGGGGCAGAATAATTATACCTTCTAAGGCAGGTTCATTTTCTATAAAATGATAATAGTAGTGTACTGTATGGGATTATTGTTTCAGCTACTACAACATTAAATTATTATTTACCAGTCTTTTAGGGAAAATGCTGTCAGCAATTAGATGTATTTGAACTGTTATTTTTAAGTGGCAAACATATTATTGGGAAAGAAATTATTTATGAAATTTTTCAAGTTTTATAAAGGTTTAGAATTGGACTAATCAGCTAATTTCATTTTGTAATTACAGCATTTTTGAGAGGAATACAATTATTTGTTACCTATTCTGAACTGTTAAGATTTATATGCAAGTGACCTGCATTATGAGAATTTTAGTGTACACTAGAATTATACACAGATTTCATTTTCATACCACAACTAGAGGTGATTCTGATTTGTTAACACTGAGGATTTAATTCCATAGGACTGAGTACCAGATGGCCCATGTGACATTCTCAAGTTTATATTCACAGTGCATCCATGGAACTGGTGATGGGGGGCAAGTGGACTATGGATGACTTTTCTGAAGTTTAAGGAGTCTTGGATTACATCACGGCGCCACATCCTTGGCACAGTTACCTTTCACCTAACAGTTGCCACCTCTGGCCTAGCTCACTGCTGCTCTCCAGTGGTCTATGCTGTTTCTCACCCAAATAATCATGGATTAGGCTGTTTCTCTGGTGTTTGAATTTCTGTCAATTGTCTCATATTACAGTTGCTGCATAGAGTTCCCCAGTGATCCAATACTGAACATGAAAACATTTATTGTAATTCACTGGGGATTTTAGATTGTCTCAGACTTTGCATACACTCAAAATATAGGACAACAAGTGTTTTATATCTATCCAAGTTGTCCTTTGTTTTTGCTGAAATCAGTAGAAGTCAATGAACAAACCACCTAATGAATATTTACTGAGTGCCTAGTTTGAATTTGTGCCAGACCTGTGCTAGGATTTTTTTCATGGATTGTTTTGAAATGATTATATTATTCCTTGTAAGTTTGGATTATTTTTTTACCGACTCACACTGGTTGGCTGTTTGAGCAGTTCTCATCAGCTGGAGTTGTGCATTTGGGTGTTGGCAGACAGCCTTATTGTTTCATACTCTTAATGTATATGCTGAAGAGGTCAGCAATCCAGCTGTTCGTTGAGTCTTCACTGGGATTCTGTAGAAAACAGCCTTTGGAGGAAATGCTCGCTTTTTAACCCCTTAAGGGGGTGTGAAGGTTGATTTGACATCTCAAAGCAGCATGAACATGGAGAAAAGGGGAGTGGGACAGGAAAAGGGGGAAGCAAACACTGTAGCGTCCTATATTACCGAGAGGGGACAGTTCACAGATGCCCATAGCCGGTTGCTGGATCCTGGGACATTTGTATGTCAGGCTATAGGGAACCACTGTAATTTTGGGAAAAGTCAGCTGGTGGTGTGCAAAGGGAGAGAAATTTCTTTTCAGATCCTGTGTGTTCCTGTACTCACTGGTCCAAATTCAATCAAGAAACTTCGCTGAACTATTGTGGCTCAGGTCTCACTATGGAGCCACTGTGAGGAGCTAGGAATGTTTAACACTCCCTCACTTATGGTGATGTAATCACGGGGAAAATCTGGCCCCATGCCCAGGGGCACTTTACTTCATTCACCAGAGACTAGGTACCAGACCATTAGAGGGTTTGCATTTCCATTGATTATAGAAGGGCTCATGGAAAGCCAGGCATGTTCCTGGTCCTTGCCCTGGAGAAACTGCCACAACTAGCTGGGCCCTCAGTCAAGCAAGCCTCTAAGTTCCAGGAGGCAGTTGGGACCAAGAAAAATCTGGAGAAGTAAATTGGATTGGATATAACTGGAATTTTAATGGACTCGGTATAGAGTATGATTCAAATCAGAAATTAACATTTTTTGAAGGTCTACTCTATGTGAAACTTTTTTTCCACATATGTTGTCTAATAAGCATGCTAGTCTTATGTTAGTGAAGTTTAAATAAATGTGTATCTATAAAGATAATTTTGAGACCAAATTGATACTGAAGATGCCTTGCCATCTCATATTTCCACAATCCTATTTAATTTGGTCAAATCTTTCAAATCAATCTAGAGCTAATTATCTTTATTCTTCTAATTATTTGGGAATTAGATGTTGTGTGAGGCCTGGCGTCTCCCCAGTGATTCCGCATCTAGATTGGGCAACTTGCTGCTAGTGCTATTTATACACACTTATGCTTTGGCTATGGTTTTTCCAGTGGTCATGGATGGATGTGAGAGTTGGACTGTGAAGAAAGCTGAGTGCCGAAGAATTGATGATTTTGAACTGTGGTGTTGGAGAAGACTCTTGAGAGTCCCTTGGACTGCAAGGAGGTCCAACCAGTCCATCCTAAAGGAAATCAGTCCTGGGTGTTCATTGGAAGGACTGATATTGAAGCTGAAACTCTAATACTTTGGCCACCTCATGCGAAGAGTTGACTCATTGGAAAATATCCTGATGCTGGGAGGGATTGGGGGCAGGAGGAGAAGGGGACGACAGAGGATGAGATGGCTGAATGTCATCACCGACTTGATGGACATGAGTTTGAGTGAACTCTGGGAGTTGGTGATGGACAGGGAGGACTGGAGTGCTGTGATTCATGGGGTCGCAAAGAGTCGGACATGACTGAGTGACTGAACTGAACTGATGCTTCCTGACTTACTTACTGAAACCTGTGACAGCCCATCTCAACTCCTAAAAGTTGCTTGTATCTTTTTTCTCCCACAACCCCCTCTTCTGCTAAATTTCTCCCTTCTCAGTGGACTGAGTCCTTTTTGTCCAGGACTGATCCCTGCACCCAAATCCTGGCTTCTACCCTTCCAATGCCTCTCCCTCTTGTATGTTTACTTCTCCTTCTTTGCTGGATGTTTCCTCTCAGAATAGGCTATGGCAGACATTCTTGTCTATCTCAACTCCTCCCTCCCCCACAATCACTGGCTTGCTACTTCTTGCTAGCATTTGTCGTTGTTCAGTTACTAAGTCATGTCTGACCCTTTGCAACCTCATGGACTGCAACATGCCAGACTTCCCTGTCATTCACTGTTTTCTGGAGTTTGCTGAAACTCATGTCCATTGAGTTGGTGATGCCATCTAACCATCTCATTCTCTGTTACCCCTTCTCCTCCTGCCTTCAATCTTTCCCAGCATCAGGGTCTTTTCCAAGCAGTTGGCTCTTGCATCAGGTGGCCAAAGTATTGGAGCTTCAGCTTCTGCATCAGACCTTCCAATGTATAGTCAGGGTTGACTTTAGGACTGACTGGTTTGATCTTCCTGCAGTCCAAGGAAATCTCAAGAGTCTTCTCCAGCACCACAGTTTGAAAGCATCAATTCTTCGGCACTCAGTCTTCATGATCCAACTTTCACATCAGTACGTGACTACTGGGAAAACCATAGCTTTGACTAGATGGACCTCTGTTGGCAAAGTGATGTTTCTGCTTTTTAATACACTGTCTAGGTTTGTCATAGCTTTTCTTCCAAAGAGCAAGCATCTTTTTAATTTCATGGCTGTAGTCACTGTCTGTAGTGATTCTAGCATGCTGCTGTTGCTGCTAAGTTGCTTCAGTCATGTCCGACTCTGTGCGACCCCACAGATGGTAGCCCACCAGGCCCCCCCATCCCTGGGACCCTCCAGGCAAGAACACTGGAGTGGGTTGCCATTGCCTTCTCCAATGCATGACAGTGAAAAGTGAAAGCGCAGTGGCTCAGTCTTGTCCGACTCTCAGCGACCCCATGGACTGCAGCCCACCAGGCTCCTCCCCCCATGGGATTTTCCAGGCAAGAGTATTGGAGTGGGGTGCCATTGCCTTCTCCGATTCTAGCATGCTGCTGCTGCCAGGTTGCCTCAGTCGTGTCCGACTCTGTGCGACCCCATAGACGGCAGCCCACGAGGCTCTCCTGTCCCTGGGATTCTCCAGGCAAGAACACTGGAATGGGTTGCCATTTCCTTCTCCAATGCATGAAAGTGAAAGTGAAAGAGAAGTCGCTCAGTCGTGTCTGACTCTTAGCGACCCCACGAACTGCAGCCCACCAGGCTCCTCCATGGGATTTTCCAGGCAAGAGTACTGGAGTAGGGTGCCATATGCTAGCATAATAGAGCCCAAATTTTATCAGAGATTTATCTTTTGCGATCAGAGAAAGTGCTGCTTTGATCTCTAGCCTCAGGGAGTATGCCTTGTTATTTATTGTAGCTGGACCAACCTTGCTGACGATTGGTCTAGAGCTGAGCACAGTGATACTATTTTGGCCAATGAGAATGAGAGGAGGGTTTCCTATACGATACTAGAAAAGTTTCCTCACTTCATAAAGGGATGGAAAACATCTCCCTTATCCTTTTAAAATTTTGCTTCTGGTCATTGCTCTCTGAGTGTTTAATGCTTGAAGCGGCTGTAAGCATCTCATAATATAAGAGGACAAGCCTCAAGACAAACCCCAAATGGTGAAAATGACAAAATGGAAAGATGAAAAGACTTATGTCCTTGATGATCTCATTTAACGACTGAATTAAACAATCTTGAATCTACTCCACCCACCCTGATGATACAATAGATTTTAAAAATAGCTGTATTTTAAATAGCCATTTTTCATCTTATTTTTTCTCTTATACCAAATGAGATTTGTCATCCACCCCACATGTCTTCTGAAACTGTTCTCAGTCAGGTCACAATAAGCATTGGATTGCCAAAACAACTGACAGTTTTTAATCCTTATCTTGCTTGACCTCTCCATTTCATCACTGACCTCTCTCTACATGAAATGCTCCCCTTCCTTGGATTCAATTAAGCATGCCCTCTTGCTTTTCTTCCTATTTTTCTGATCACTCACTCCTTGGGCTCTTTTAAAAATCGTTTTGAAATATTCCAAAAAGTGTGAAAAATAACAGGCACTGTGTTTTTACTAGCCCGATTTAACAAATGTTAACATCTAGTCATCTTTATTTGTTTTGGAACTTTTTAGATCCGGTCTTCTTTTCCTTCACCTGTCCTTAAAGATACCTCCTCCAGAGTTGTTCTACATTCTTCTGTTTGTTTGTCTTTTTAACCCATGCCTTCCTGGGTGATTTTATCCACACTAGTGGCTTTATATGGAATTCTTCATCTGAGAATAACTTCCCAGGTTCAATGGATTTTAGACATCTTGATATCAATATCCTCCAGGTGCTTTAAAATCTTCCTAGTGTCTAGCGCTCACTGAAATTCAGCAACACAACAGGAGTTGCATCTCAGGAGAGTGACCCTGAAGGGACTCTGTTCTCCATTCAAAACTTTAGAGCCTTCATAGTGGCTCTTGTTCTAAGCTTACTTCCCCAAGCTCTCTTTAGCCTGGCTGTCTGCCTCAGACACTTGATATAGAGAAGTCACAGGCATCTTACACTGAAACCTGGATCAATTAGAGCTCTTTGTTTTGCTCAGAGTAAGCCTCTGTTCAGTGAGTGGCTTTATGGTAATAAAATAACCCTATCCTGGCTGCGAAAGCTGGAGTGTATGGAGATTTAATCTGTTAGAATCATCTTTTATCAGTTAATTTTTAAGAGACTGAGTTCTTAGGCTTCTTATGGAGACTGTAATAGCAGCACTGTGTTGTTTGATGCACTTTATAGATCTAATTTGTGTATTTAATCCATGCCTATTAGAGTTTATTATACATTATTATGTACTATTCTGGATAATAGGAATATGGCAGCTATTTCCATGAAGTTGAGATTTTGGTGAGCAAGGCTAATTTATAAAATCATTACTCAAATAAGTTAAAATATACCTATAATAAGACTGTGAATAATAGAGACTCTGGATATGTAAAACAGGTGACCTGGTAGAATTTAGGGATGGTCATGGAAAACTGAATGTGAGCCAAGGATTTGATCATGACTTATGGTTAACCAGGAAAAAGTATGTGAGCTGAAGGAAGGTGTATCTTGTGATGAGAGCTTCTAACAGATCTATATTTATTCATTTTGCATTCTCAAGGTAAATATCTAAGAAATTCAAGTAGTGTGAATACAAGGCTAAAATTCACTCTGAAAAAAAAGTACTATGCTCAAGTAAGTTTTAAATTTGCTTATATGATAAGTTTCTCTCTCTTTTGTGGGATTCACAAGGCATTTTAACCTACTTAAAAATGAACATTTATGAAGTCAAGAAACATATTTAGCTTTATTTAATCAAGTATGCCCACATGTCCCCAAATTATTTAACCATGAAACCCCTTGTTTTTCCTTGCATTAACACTTTCAACTGGAGTAAAGCTAGCGTTCTCAACAAGCAAGCAAGCAAACAAACAAAAAATTCCAAACTTCTGCTCTGGGCTACCTTATTCCGAGATCAGGGTGCCTAACTCTTCAGTGTGGGGCATTACAGGCCAATAGTGTGGCTGAACAAGTTCAGAGAGCAGGGAAAGCAGTTGGAGTTGCAGCTGTCTATCCTAGTTGACACATAAAACTGGTGGTCTGGTGAGAACCTGATAATCAATTTCATCACAGCTCTTCTAGCTCTCTTACTCCTGGGGCACACTGGCTAAATCTATTCTCTCCTGCTTCAGCCAGAAATACCTCATCTACACCAAGGATTAGCAAATTTTTTCTGAAAAGATCAGATAGTAAACAGGGTAGTCTTTTGGGTCATGGAGCATTCTTTCAGCAACTCAACTCTGCTATTGTAATTTGAAAGCAATCGTGATCAAGTCAATGAATGGGCCTAGCTATGTTCCAATAAGAATGTATTCACAAAATCAGACCTGCTACTAGCAGGACACAGTTTGCCAACTCCAAATTCAGACCTTTCCTAAAAGCAGTTCTGGGTGGAATTTCTTCACTTTCTAACGTCTTTTTGTATCTAAATCATATCTTCCTTATGAATTACACATCATAAGATGACAGATAGTCACTTTCTTCCTGAAGGATGGTGAATACTATGTGTTTTTGCAAATAGTTCCAAAATTTTCTTTTTTGTGTGTGTATTTCTATGAGAAACCCAAAGTTGTGAAGATAAGATTTGGCTGGATATGCAGATTGTTCTAATTTTAGCTCAAATATATGGTTTCAAGAACAGGTTTCACCATTTAACTACAAGGCACAATCACATAATAAGCTACATTGTTGCCAGTCTTTTAGCTGTGGAATCTAGAACCATCGTTAACACCTGTATCAATAGAGATTACTCAAAGCCAAAAATCTCCACCAAAGTAAATACACATATACATAATATATATATGGACAAAATAGCCTCCCTATCTGTACATTCCTAACCACTCAAAGCAGCTCTTATGCAGCAATACCAAGCACTTTACTTGCAATATGCCTGGAGGTAATAGAGGAAAGTGTGTGAAAGTTGCTCAGTTGTGTCTGACTCTTTGTGACCTCATGGACTATAGCCCACCAGGCTCCTCTGTCCATGAATTCTCCAGGCAAGAATACTGGAGTGGGTAGCCATTCCCTTCTCCAGGGGATCATCCCCACCTAGGGATCGAACCCGGGTCCCCTGCATTGCATGCAGATTCTTTACCATCTGAGCCACCAGCGACATCCCTTTACTTGCAATATGCTTGGAGATAACAGAGAAAAATACTTTTAATTTCCTGCCTTTTTGAAGCCAGTCATGATCTGTTTCCAAGATTGTATGATTCTTACTGACCCCAACTGTACCCTAAGAACCATGGTAGAGCTTTAGCTAGATTCTCAACTGAGGGCAGTGAAGCTGCTGGGTAAGGTCAGTCATGGGATCAGTTCAGTTCAGTTGCTCAGTCATGTCCAATTCTTTGTGACCCTATGGACTGCAGCATGCCAGGCTTCTCTGTCCCTCTCCAACTCACCATCCCCATCACCAACTGCTATCATGGGATATCAGCCCCTTAAACAGATGTGAGCCTCTTTCTAACTCTGCCATATGTTTTGATGTTCTTTTAGTTGGCACCCAACAGCATTTGTACCACAGTGTTTTAACTGTCATGTCAACCCCTTTTTAGAGGAGTGCTCAGAGGGAGTGATTGCTTTCCCTGTTTCCTACCTTGGTTCTTCATTTGTGCCACCACCAGATCCACATTCCATCTGAGCATTCTCTGTCTCAACTCTGTCTCCAGAGTCAGCTTCTGTGTGTGTTTGTCTTATAGATTGTTGGGAAAATAGAGTCCTAGTAATGTCATATAATTGGCATTTACTCTAAAAATGAGGCAAAAGGTCTTCTGCTCAACCATTTCAGTGCCTCCCTGTCTGATTCTTTCCCTTGGTGTCTTAATATCTTTATCTGTGTTACACCTTCCAACTGTCTATGCAACGAGGACATGATCATTCAGGATATGTGCCATCTGATGTAGAGCACTAATTTTCATTAGCATCTGGGTTAAACATGTGTCTACCCAGTGCAAGTGTTGTTCCTGAAAAGACTAGCCTGAAACTGCTTTCCTAAGAAAAAGGTGTCAATTGCTATTGTAACAGGCTTGTTCCTGAGGACTTTGAGACTTGACCAGTTAATATATAGACATATATTAAATGAATCCAGAGAAGAAATGCAAAAAAAGAATAAAATTTTAAGGAAAAAATGCATAAATGACTCTGGAGGCAATAGCCAGCAACAATGCTGTTTTTGTGTGTGCTTAATTGCTCAGTTGTGTCCGACTCTGTGATGCCACGGTCTGTAGCCCTCCAGGTTCCTCTGTCCATGGACTGTTTCAGGCATGAATACTGAAGTGGGTTACCACTCACTTCTCCAGAGGATGTTCCCAACCCAGGGACTGAACCCATGTCTCTTGTGTCTCCTGCACTGCCAGGCATATTGTTTTCCCACTGTGCCACCTGGGAAGTCAACTCCTGAGTTCAGTTTATTGATTTGGACTCTACAAAATTTGCCTTTATTCAAAATGCCTTCTTCTCTTGATTTTCTTTTTCTTCTTTATCTTCTCATCCTAATCTTGTTTACTTTTTAATTGGAGGATAATTACTTTATAATGTTGTGTTGGTTTCTGCCATACAACAATGCAAATCAGTTATTATATGTATAGATGTGTATGCATATATATATATATCTCCCTTTCCTCTTGAGTGTCCCGCCTCTCTAGGGTCATTACAGAGTACATCAAGCTGCTCCTTTTTAGCAGCTCCCCGCTAGTTATCTCTTTTACACATGAGAGTGTAGATATGTTGATACTACTTTTACAGGGTGTACTACTGTCTCCTTCCCTGACAGCCTCCTTCCCCCACATCCACATTCCTTCTCTGCAAATGGGTTCATCAGTGCTAGTTTTCTAGATTCTATGACTGAGTGAAGTCGCTCAGTCGTGTCCAACTCTTTGCTACCCTATGGACTGTAGCCTACCAGGCTCCTCTGTCCATGGGATTTTCCAGGCAATAGTACTGGAGTGGATTGCCATTTCCTTCTCCAGGGGATCTTCCCGACCCAGGGATCGAACCCGGGTCTCCCGCATTGTAGACAGATGCTTTACCGTCTGAGCCACCAGGGAAGTCCCATATGCATTAATATTCAATATTTGTTTTTCTCTTTCTGACTTCCTCCATTCTGTATAACAGGTTCTAGGTTCACCTACCTCACTACAGTTAACTCAAATTTGTTCCTTTTTATGGCTGAGTAAACTGCATTTTATATATATATATATATATATATATATATACACCACATCTTCTTTATCCATTCATCTGCCGATGCCTATCTAGGTTGCTTCCATGTGCTGCCTTTTGCAAATAGTGCTGCAATGAACACTGGGGTACGTGTGCCTTTTGGAACTGTGTTTTTTTTTTTTTTTCAGGCTATATGCCCAGTAGTGGGATTGCTGGGTCATACGGTAGTTGGAGGATGGTGAGCTACAGTCCATGGGTCGCAAAGAGTTGGACATGACTGAGTGGCTGGGCACAGCACAGCACAGCATGGTAGTTTTATCCCTTGTTTGTACTTTCCAAGTTATAAATACTATGCCTCCACCCTTAGGTTACCTTTGGACCTCTGTGGGTCTCACTCTGTGCTTAGAAAGCAAATCCAGCCATTAGCTATATGATGATGATTTGCTGGGTCTTTATCTCCAGTTAGAATATCTCTTGATTTCTAGTTCCATAAATTTAGCTTTTAGCTGACATTATTCTGTAGATGACTGGAACTTGAATCCAATATAAGAAACAAACAAACAAAAAATCTATATTTATTATCTTTTCCATAAGCCAGTAGTTTTCAATAAAGGATGATTTGACCCCATTGGGGATATTAGGCAATATTTAGAAGCATTTCCGTGACTGGGATGGGGATTAGAGAGTGTGCTACTGGTATCTAATACATAGAGGTCACGGATGGTACTAAATATCCTACACTGCACAAGATAGTCTCCCAGAACAAAGAATTAATGATGTCAGTAGTCCCAATCAGATTAAGAAACCCTGTTTTCTGTTTCTTATTTCACACAACTTATTTCCCATTGTGTATGGGAATAGCATGACTATCTGCCATGTTACATAAGTTAGAATTCTACAAGTCATAAAACGATAGTTAAGAGGCAGGCCTCAGACATCCCGTGTCAGAATCCCATCATTGCAACTTACCAGTTGCGTGACTTTTGGCAAGTTACCTAACCTGTAGTGCTTGGCACCTAGTGGTGCTCAGTAAATATCATCTATTCTTGTTATTATTATACTGACTTTTTGCACCAGCCCCTCCTTCCTTTCTTTCCTGGTAATATCTTAATTCAGATCATCATTTTTCTTAAATAATGGAATAATTTTTATAAATGATTAGTCTCACCCTGTATAAATTCATCCTCTGAATGCTTATTACAGGGTGTTCTTTCTAAAGCATAGTACTGATCTTGTCATTCCCCAATATAAAATCCTTCAGAAATTTTCATTGTTTGTAGGAGAAAGTCTGAATTCCTTGACATAGCATAAATAACTAAAGGGAATAATTTATCTACAGATGTCATTATTTTTATGACTTACCTACACTCCTACTATAGCTTGTACTCCAATTTGCTGAACTGCTTATTACTTGGATTCACCAAGTTTAAATTTTATTTACAGAAAACCAGAATAAATGACCAGAATCAAATGAATGTCATTCACATAAAAATAATTTGTTGAGTTAAATATAATGACAACTGTTATGATAGTAAAGACAAAAATGATTTCAATCTTTCCTGCTTATTATGGTTTAACTACTATTAGTTTTAAATTTAATTTTCTAATTTCTCTTCCCAGGTTTATTTTGTAGAAGTATTCATTTGTTTCTTAGAAGTTTACAGCTGTAAAATTAATAACATGGGAGACGTGAATTAATTTTTTAAGGTGGCAACACTCTAGGCAAATGGTTGTAACTCTGTAGGAGAGTTCCCTGAAGGCTGTGATCTCACAAACAATTATTAACAAACCCTAACATCTCCATAGAGGAAGAGTTTGGTTCAAATTCAGGACCATATTTTGCTAACTAACAAAGGACTTACTGAGGCTATCCACTGCTATAAATTTAGTTATTTTCTTAGTTTAGTTCAGTTCATTTCAGTTGCTCAGTCGTGTCCAACTCTTTGTGACCCCATGAATCGCAACACACCAGGCCTCCCTGTCTATCACCAGCTCCCAGAGTTCACTCAGACTCACGTCCATCGAGTCAGTGATCCCATCCAGCCATCCCATGCTCTGTTGTCCCCTTCTCCTCCTGCCCCCAATCCCTCCCAGCATCAGAATCTTTTCCAATGAGTCAACTCTTCGCATGAGGTGGCCAAAGTACTGGAGTTTCAGCTTTAGCATCATGAACCTCAATTTCTTAGTATATCAATTTTCTTAGTATATCATATCAATTAGTAGCTTTGGTCACTTTTACATCTTTCCCACTGAGACTAAAATGAATCATCTCATTTTTTCCTCTTACGAATCTTTCTCTTCTGGATAGATACACTGCTAATATTGCTAATATTTGATCTAGGCACCAGGCCAAGATCCGATAGATTCTCCATGAACCTGAAAGGTAACCAGGGACTTGATGTTGATGCTATTTCATTGCATGAGAGGAAATGATCACGTTAACATTTCTGAGATTAATGACTATTTTCTTGGTGTTAAAAGGCCATCAGTGAGAGTTTGCATTTTAGTTCTGTAGTGCATAATATATTTGGCAATAAAGCTGTAGATTTAAATAAAATTTATTTTGAAAATACATTACACTCTAAAATTTAATCTACTTTAAAATTGTTATAAACTCTTTGAAATGTCTCTCTGATGATGCTATATAAATTGTCAAAACTGAAAAAAAAAAGTGATATGGAAAGTGACAATCTATTCTTAAACCCACTCCATGTACTAGTATCATGAACACTATATAAAATCAGAGAGTCTTGGTAATTTCCCATTATGCCTTAGAATCTGAATGATTTTGGAGAAGATTGCATGTGTGTGCTTAGTCACTCAGTCATGTCTGACTCTTTGCGACCCCATGGACCAGGCTCCTCTGTCCATAGGGATTCTCCGGGCAAGAATACCAGAGTGGGTTGCTGTGCCCTCCTTCAGGGGATCTTCTCAACCCAGGGATGGAACCCAGGTCTCCTGCATTGCAGGCAGATTCTTTGCCATCTGAGCCACCAGGGAAACCCAAGAGAAGATGAATTTAACTTGAAATTCATCCCCATTATATACTATATTTTAACCCCATAAACATGGTTCACTTTTGTTTAGGTTAGTACTTATTAATAATATTACTGAACAACCAAAATGATGGAGTACCTTGTGTGCTATTTTTACTGTCCTTTATGTAGCCTGCAATATAAGTGAAGTTGACATTATCATTAAATGAGATCTCATATGTAATTAAATGTGTGCCAATAACAGTAGTCTTATTAATATCTTTGGCATCATTTAGTTTTTCTCCTCTTTTTCATTAATTAGAAACAACCTCTTTTAGTATCTGTGAACACTTCAAGAACTGTCAAACTTTTCTCTAGCCAACCTTCAAAGGTCAAAACTAGCAGTGACACCTAAAATTCAAATGTAATTAGTTTGAGATTTACAGGGATTGTATGCCAATCTTCCAATAGCTTAGAAGTGACGTGGTATCTAACCTTTCATGGCCCCAAGAGATGTTCAGATAGATGTGAAGATAAGTAAAAAAAAAATACAACCACCACATTGACTGCTGGTCTAACATTTAGATTTTTTTCCTGACTTGTTTTTTAGAGTTTGTGTTTTTGTACTCTCTCTTGATTTTAAGAAAAACACCTCTCTCATAGCCTCCTAGCACTGAGTTGGTATTCTTATTTAAAGCTTAGCTCACGTGGTGTATACTTGGATCATTAAACCGAAGGACTGTACAGTCATGATTTTTAATGAAGCATGTTTGAATAATTATGCTAATTTACAAAGCACTAGAATCAAATCAAGTGATCAAAGTTTTCATGATTGCTATCATGTGTTTCTAACCCCCCTCTGCCTCCCTCACAATTTGCTGCATGTGGAAGCCTTTTTCAGGGGTGTATTTGGAAATGGGTATTAATCAATGTTAAGCAATAGGAAAAAATTTTTACATGGAGTGTAATACACTTTATGTTATGCTTCCATAGTGGACTATATGTGACTGTGAAGGTAATATTGCTCTGCCACTCTCTTGCCTAAATACCGCCTACAATCAATACTGCATTCTGCCTTGACAGAAAACTGAATTTTTATCTGTTAAATGTGTGAGCTTGGGGCAGTGATGTGTCTGAAGTGGTTTAAATCTGAAATGTGATGTGCTGCAAAGAGAGTTGATTGACATCTTTGTTTATTGAAAAGTATTACATGAACAACAAAACACAGGCAGAGGCAGAACACTCCATTGCAAAATGCAGCTGTGTTATTTTTCAATCCTATGTGCCCTTCCCCTTTGAAGCTTGTCTGATGTAATAAAACCAGAGGATATAAAACAAACAAGAATTTTCTTTGATTCGACACTCAAAAATTTAGACAAGGATGGCTTTTTTTTTTTTGGTTTGGTACAAAACCTTTCCCATAGAATTCTCCCTGCTCTGATGTTCTATGAGGATACTTACTTCTGAAAACTTGCATTTAAAGTTATGTTCTTATGTTTATGAATTTGAGTGTAAATTCAGAATTATTTAATAAGAAAACAAATTGGAGAGGGTTGAACATTTTTATGTATCTTCTATAAATGAGAAAAAGGACATTAATGACACTAATCTTAAAGCACTGAACATGCAGAATAAGAAATTAAGTTCCCTTTAAATTTTATGTTAGAATAATTATCCCCCTCAATGCAATTTGCCCATGTTTTATTAAAGCTTTATTATGTCAAGGTAAATAGAGGTTAATGCCGCTGTTACTTCTTCCAATGAAGTATTATCTTTAATCTTGCTTTAATAAAATAGTGGTAAATTGCACAGTAGGGGTAATCACCATGGGCTAATTTAGAGAGTTGTAAAATCCTTTACCAAGTATATGCTGTAGTTAAAAATAGAAGTAGTCTTAAGAAAACACACATTGCAATGCAACTTGAAGGAAGTTAAGGAAATTGCTATTTGTAATTTTGACTACTTATTTAAATTGATGTATGTTGAGTACCTACTATGTGTAAGGCTCTGTGCTGGCTATACCAAGTGTATGGGAGTATATAAACATGAACTCTCCCTGAGAATCTTGCAACTGAGCACTTGGGCAAATACCTAAAAAAGAATAACTATGCTAACTGTGAAGCCTGACATAAAAAAGTATGGACATCCTTGCCTTGGATACTTAGAGAAAAAAAGATCATTTCATGTAGAGGATTAAGAATAAGTCATCTGAATTGAGTCTAAAAGGAAAGGGTAAGGTGGGACTGGTGTCACTGGAGTGGGAAAGGTACTTTAGGTAGAGAAATGGGTAAGAGCAAAGAACTGGACTCAAAGTGTACCATATGTCAAATCAAGAATATCTTGCCTGGTTCAATTAAAGCTGGGACGTGAGACTGAAAGCCAGTCAGAAACTACTGCCACAGTCAGGTGATAAGCAGAGAAAACTTATAATTGTTTGGAAGACATGCTAAACTAGATATATTTAGCCTGAGAAAAGTAAAACTCTCGCTCTCTTTCTATATGTATATATATATATACATATATATATATACACACACACACATATATATGTGTGTATATATAAATGCATATTATATATTTATATATATGGAGGTGAATAGATCAATCTATCTATATATGCATATATTCAAAAATAGAAAAAAATGAAGTTTTTTAACATAGAAATCCTAATTTTTTTCTTTTCCCGATAGATCATCAGGTGTTCTTTGAAGACCATTTTTATAGTAGTATTTGTAAGAACATAAAAGAATTAGAATATAAAAGATCAGGAAATGAGAATTATAGACTTAAAATATGAGTTTTGTTTGAGGGAGAAGAATTAAAGGAAACTCCAAGGATTTGAGCCTGGAATATGGGAAGAATAAAGCATTATTAATATAAAGAGACAAGAAAGAAGAAAATTGGGAGTAAAAATGTTAAATTTTGTTTAGAATGTATTAAGTTGGTGGTTTTGGACTTCCCAGGAGGCACTAGTGGTAAAGAACCTGCCTGACAATGCAGGAGACATAAGGCATAGGTTTGATCCCTGGGTCGAGATCTCCTAGAGGAGGGCATGGCAACCCATACTCCGGTGTTCTTGCCTGAAAAATCCCATGGACAGAGGAGCCTGATGGGCTACAGTCCATAGGGTTGCAAAGAGTAGGACATTTCAGAAATGACTTTGAATACAGGTGCTATGACAATATGAATGGTGACAAGCAACTGGGTATTAACAGAGTTCAGGAGTGCTTGCTGATTTGGTTGTTTAGGTACATCAGATAATTTAAAAAAATAGTATTTTTTTTTTAAGACAAGCCCATGTCTCTTTAAAGACACATGCTAATTAAAGTGAAATACAATAGCTCTTCTAAGTGGTTTTCAGCTTCCAAGTAAAATCAGATAAGATTGTTTGGAATCGCTTATTGTGTGTAGTGAAGAGCTAAGGACTTCAAATGGGTCATTTTCATCAAGATGACTGACACACTAACTTACTTCCAAACTACTACTTCGTTCGAAGCCTGGTCCCATAGTGTTGAACCTCATTCCTGTTCTTGAGATTGTGTTAGAGTGAGCCATCAGCCAAGAGTATATAGTTTTGCCATCTTGTGTTTTTATGAGCAATTTAAATGACCCAAGATATAGTAAGGCAACAGAGTTAACCATCTTTGACAAATCACACTTTTTGAGGCTGGAATAGATGGTACTTGCACATAAGCAATGCAGACAAAACACAAAATGTGCACAGGCTCTTCTGTCTTCTGGTACTCTATTGTTGCTTCCCTACTCTCATGTCCCATCTCTTGGTGTCTTCACAGCCATTCTTGCCTGTTCCAATTTTGTATTTATTTTTCTTAATGACAGCCTCCTAGGTCTTGGTAATATCTGGACTATTCATCCAGTTTCCTTTAAGTTACCACTCTCTCATTCCAAAATTATCATTACCTTAAACTCTTAGACTTTCTCTTAAGCATAACATGATCAGAAATTTCACAACGCATAATGTGTTCACTTTCGCCTTTAGACAAGCCTGAAGAACTATTTTCACTGTCACAAAAGTTGTTTCAACCCTACTGCTTTGGGGAAGCGCTATTCCTTATCTCTGAGTTGCTGTGCCATGGAATAGCAAGTCTGATTATAAGACCTCACACTATGAAGGTCTAAAATGATGCTTGCCTCTACTCTGTCTTTCTGAAGTCTGAGAGAGAGAGAGACCTTAGCTCTTTCAGCATGGAACTCTAGTCACTCTCAGAAAGGAAAAAGATGTAAGCAGTTCTTACTGGGACTTAGAAAATTCCTCTAGAATTATTCAGAGATGAGCACAAAGGGTAGAGAAAATCAAATGTAAATGATGTTCCTCTTTAATTTTCCTGTGGGCTATATTCTAAAGCAAACAACAGTACATTGGATGACTTTTGTGGATGACGAGCTGTTTCCTTCTGTCTTTCACAAGCCTCTGTGACAGTAAGGGGTATATAAAGCTCTGAGTGAAGATCTGAAGCTGTTATTAAAATGGAAATATTCAAAGCAGGCAGGAGTC
The DNA here is from genome assembly GCF_016772045.2 of Ovis aries. NCBI lineage: Eukaryota > Metazoa > Chordata > Mammalia > Artiodactyla > Bovidae > Ovis > Ovis aries. The sequence continues at coordinate 39,248,549 of NC_056061.1, read as the reverse complement.
TGTGAGAGTCTGTTCTGGAGACACATTAATGCATTTGAAAGGATATTAAAGCTTAACATAGAGAAGAAATAGTTCTAATGGCAAAATGTAAAGCTGCTTAACAGAATTACACCTAGAATTCTGTGTATTAGCTTTAAAACACCTTTACTCTTATATTGCTCAGAGTAAAGCTGTACATTGGTTGGAATGCTTTACAGTTGTCTTATTTGAAGTTTTAACATTCTTAAGTGAAAATTTTGCTCTGATTTATGCTTTTATAGAGTCAACTGACAGTACTTCTCACCGTGGTGTGGGACTTAAATGTGAGCCATGTTGTGCCATGTTTGAATCAATATGGAACAGTTTTTCTAAAAAAGAGTCTGACTTTCTTTTATGCAGACTATTGAGGTGGGTCCATCATGCCAAATGCTAGAGTATGTTCCATTCCTTGGAAGTAAGAGAGAAGAGGTAAGGTGAAAGTTATGTTAGTACCTCTAAGAAAGAGTTCATGTTTGTGTTTACATGGAAGAACCTGACCCCATTCATGTGTAAAAAAATGAGAGCCATTTAATAAACTGTTCTCAAGCAGCTCAAAGCCAACAACACAAGTAAAACGAGTCAAGCCAATGGTAGGTGGATATAAAGCCTTTTTGTAGCCTAGATGAGTCACTCTTATGGTGTAGTCATGACTGTTTTCTAAATATTGTTGGGTACTAGAGGGTAATTTTGATTCTTTAATCCTTTAAGATGTCACCCAAAAACATATTCCAGAGCATTGCATGAACACAAAATGTATGAGAACACCAGAACTATCTATCTATACTTCTATATTCTAGATAGTAAAATATAATAGAAAATATGCCTCTGCCCTTAAGTTTATAATTCATCTGAGGAGATGAATTACATGCTGAAGTACAAAAACTGTTTAAAACATTATATATGAAGAGGAAGATATCATAGAAATGAAAATCAAAAATTCAAAAGAGACAAAGTAAAAAGAGGAGTTGGAGTTGGAGAATTTACTAAAAAAGAGTTTTGTGGGCTCACAATTATCATTTAGGAAAAAAATCAAGAAGAATTTTGTAGGTAGGAGAATAGCATCTGTTGCACAATGGCAAAAATACAGAATCTGACCAAGGTTGAATAGTTATGCTATTTGTCAGTGTTACAATATTAACCATTTAAAATTAGAACAATTTTATTACTTTATAATTTAATAGATTCTAGTATGATTTTGGAATGTTATAGTTAAATTCACAAATTGAGGATGACTGCCATTTTGGATTACTTCAGATTTGGATGCCACACTATGTTCATCCCATGATGAAACTCTGGTTTCATTTCTAAAGGAAATGTAATTCTTGGTATTTAAGAGTTTTATACATGCTAGGTGATTAGGCAAAGAGTAGAAAGATTTTATCTGAGAAATAAATAAGATGCACACTCAAATCCAATATACCCTATTGCTTGAGCACACTGTCATGATTTCATAAAATTACTGCATAAAATTATAGTGTACTTTGGGAAAGTGATTATAAGACACAGATGCACAGGTTATGCTTACCAAAAGAAAATTTGGGGGAAATCAGGGTCTGAAATCAATTCACATTTTTCAACAAGCCCCAAATAAAGATTAAACTGTTTGTAACATTGAAGTATGATTTATAAGAAAAATATATTTTCTTCATTCATACAACCAAAATATATTTCTCATATATATTTGGTCTTATCCATGGTTCTTGGCTCACAGTTCTCCAAACTCTAGGAATTTTCTAAGGATTGAGAGTAATAAAGGTGCCTTTTTTATGTTGAGATGACTCTATCCCAGGGTTGTTGTAAGGACTAAGTGGGGTAATGTGTATAATGTATATAAAGTGCCAAATGTAGAGTACCAGTTGTGATCATTTTAAAGAGCATATTTTTACATGTCATGATATATCTGCTTTGTTACATAGAAAAAAGTTTGTTAAAGTATGACAGAATGGGAGATGAAAGAAATACAGAAATAGTGGGAAAAATAAAAAAGAAAACAAATGTGTATGAACTAAACTCTCCAGTGAAAAAACATTTTCAGAATAAAAAAATCTAGCTATATGCAGCTTATGAGAGAAATTTAAATTTATAGATGGAGAAATGTGAAATTTAAAGGAAAGTATATGTATATATGTCAGATAAAGTCTAATGAAATGAAATCTGATATAATTATTATATTTGCATGCTAAGTCGTTTCAGTCATGTCCGACTCTCTGTGGACACGTGTCTGATTCCCTTCTCTAAGGGATCTTCCTGACCCAGGAATCAAACCTGTGTTTCCCATATCTCCTGCATTGGCAGGTGGGTACTTTACCACTAGTGTTATCTGGGAAGCTCTGATAATTATATTAAGGTCAAACAAAACAGACAGAAAGGCAAAAAGGCATTACAACAGATGAAGAATATTTCATGATGATAATAGTTAAAAACCTCAGGAAAACAGTAATTCTAATTGTAATGAACTTAATCATATAATTTCAAAATATTTAAAGGTAAAAATTGGCAAAATTGCAAAGTTAAATTGACACTTTACTTTACAAATACTTTACTAGGAGTGAATACTTTCAGTTCAGTTCAGTTCAAATCAGTCGCTCAGCGGTGTCCGACTCTTTACGACCCCATGAATCGCAGCACGCCAGGCCTCCCTGTCCATCACCAACTCCCAGAGTTCGCTCACACTCACGTCCATCAAGTCAGTGATGCCAATCAGCCATCTCATCCTCAGTCATCCCCTTCTCCTCCTGCCCCCAATCCCTCCCAGCATCAGAGTCTTTTCCAATGAGTCAACTCTTCGCATGAGGTGGCCAAAGTACTGGAGCTTCAGCTTTAGCATCATTCCTTCCAAAGAAATTCCAGGGTTGATCTCCTTCAGAATGGGCTGGTTGGATCTCCGTGCAGTCCAAGGGACTCTCAAGAGTCTTCTCCAACACCGCAGTTCAAAGGCATCAATTCTTCAGCGCTCAGCCTTCTTCACAGTCCAACTTTCACATCCATACATGACCACTGGAAAAACCATAGCCTTGACTAGACGGACCTTAGTCAGCAAAGTAATGTCTCTGCTTTTGAATATGCTATCTAGGTTGCTCATAACTTTTCTTCCAAGGAGTAAGCGTCTTTTAATTTCATGGCTGCACTCACCATCTGCAGCGATTTTGGAGCCCCCCAAAATAAAGTCTGACACTGTTTCCACTGTTTCCCCATCTATTTCCCATGAAGTGATGGGACCAGATGCCATGATCTTTATTTTCTGAATGTTGAGCTATAAGCCAACTTTTTCACTCTCCTCTTTCACTTTCTTCAAGAGGCTTTTAGCTCCTCTTCACTTTCTGCCATAAGGGTGGTGTCATCTGCATATCTGAGGTTATTGAGATTTCTCCCGGCAATCTTGATACTAGCTTGTGTTTCATCCAGCATTTCTCATGATGTACTCTGCATATAAGTTAAATAAGCAGGGTGACAATATACAGCCTCGACGCACTCTTTTTCCTATTTGGAACCAGTCTGTTGTTCCATGTCCAGTTCTAACTGTTAGTTCCTAGTAAATGACAAATCTGGAGAAGGCGATGACACTCCATTCCATTACTCTTGCTTGGAAAATCCCATGGACAGAGGAGCCTGGTAGGCTGCAGTTCATGGGGTTGCAAAGAGTAGGACACAACTGAGTGACTTCACTTTCACTTTTCACTTTCATGCATTGGAGAAGGAAATAGCAACCCACTCCAGTGTTCTTGCCTGGAGAATCCCAGGGACGGGGGAGCCTGGTGGGCTGCCGTCTATGGGGTCGCACAGAGTTGGACACGACTGAAGCGACTTAGCAGCAGCAGCAGCAGCAAATGACAAATTAGGTGGATTAAATAGTAGGATATTGAAATTTGAAAAGCCCAAGAAAAAATTCATCTAATTGACAATGAAGTACTTTATCCAAGTATGAGCTATTTTTAAGCATATCTAGGAGATATATGTTGGCTATGTACTAGCCATAAAAACTAACTTGATAAATTTCAAAGATTGTTGTCATAAAGCCCACATTTTTGATTACTGTGCTATTAAGTTAGACATTAACAACAAACAAAAGCTACAGCTAATAATAGACATTAGATAATGTTGATGGCAATCCACTCCAGTATTCTTGCCTGAAAAACCCCATGGGCAGAGGAGCCTGGCTACAGTCCGTGGGATCACAGAGTCAGACATGATTCAACGACTAAGCACGCACATGCAAGAGGTGAATTATTTAAAAAATCAGTTCAGTTCAGTCCCTCAGTCAGGTCCAACTTTTGTGACCCCATGGACTGCAGGACCCCATGCTTCCCTGTCCATCACCAACTCCTGGAGCTTGGTCAAACTCATGTCCATCGAATCGGTGATACCATCCAACCATCTCATCCTCTGTCATCCCCTTTTCCTCCTGCCTTCAATCTTTCCCAGCATCAAGGTCTTTTCTGATGAGTCAGCTCTTCGCATCAGGTGGCCAAAGTATTTGAGTTTCAGCTTCAGCATCAGTTCTTTCAATGAATATTCAGGACTGATTTCCTTTAGGATGTACTGGTTGGATCTCCTTGCAGTCCAAGGGACTCTCAAGAGTCTTCTCCAACACCACAGTTAAAAAGCATCCATTCTTCGGTGCTCAGCTTTCTTTATAGCCCAACTCTCACATCCATACATGACTACTGAAAAAAACATGGCTTTTACTAGATGGACCTTTGTTGGCAAAGTAATGTCTCTGTTTTTTAATATGCTCCCTAGGTTTGTCATAGCTTTTCTTCCAAGGAGCAAATGTTTTTTATTTTCATGGCTGCAGTCACCGTGTACAGTGATTTTTGAACCTCCAAAAATAAAGTCTGTCACTGTTTCCATTGTTTTCCCATCTGTTTGCCATGAAGTGATGGGACCAGATGCCATGATCTTAGTTTTCTGAATGTTGTTTTAAGCCAGCTTTTTCACTCACCTCTTTCACTTTCATCAAGAGATTCTTTAGTTCCTCTTTACTTTCTGCCATAAGGTTGGTATCATCTGCATATCTGTGGTTATTGATATCTCTCCCAGCAGTCTTGATTCCAGCTTGTGCTTCATCCAGTCTGGCATTTTGCATGATGCACTCTGCATATAAACTAAGTAGTGAAGTGAAAGTTGCTCAGTCATCTCTAACTCTGTGACCCCCATGGACTATATAGTCCATGAAATTCCCCAGGACAGAATACTTGAGTGGGTGGCCTTTCCCATCTCCAGAGCATCTTCCCAATGCAGGGATCGAACCCAGGTCTCCTGCATTCCAGGCAGATTTTTTACCAGCTGCGCCACAAGAGAAGCCCCAAAATACTGGAGTGGGTAGCCTATCCCTTCTCCATTGGATCTTCCCGACCCAGGAATCAAACTGGTGTCTCCAGCATTGAAGGTGGAACAACAATTTAAAAACAATTTAAAAAATTGAATAGCATTTAAAGAAATACTGCATATCAAAATTTCGAAGACGTGGCTAAAATAGAGCTTAGAAAATTTTAGCCCTAAATGTTTACATAAGAATGGAAGAAAGTCTAACCTTCCAAATTAAAAGGTATGAAAAAAAAAGTACAACAGAAAAAAGACAGGATAAAAGAATTAAAACAATAGCAGAAATTGGTGTTATAGAAAGTAAATACATGAGAGGATCAATAAAACACTTAAGAATATTAAAATAGACAGAACTCTAGGAAAAATGAATAAAAAAGAATAGAGAAGATTTTTATAAATAACATTAAGGATCACAATGGGGTAAAACTACAGCTATAAAAGAGATAATATACAGAGTAAAATGCAAATGAGTAACTTTATGTAATACACACATATGTAAATAATAGATGAATGATTTAAAATACATTTATCAAAACTAATTACTGAGAAATGAGTATGAGGAGAGAAAATAGCAGACTGATTATTCATGAAAATAGAATGCAAAAATTGTTAAGCAAACCAAATTTAGTAATGAATAAAACTATACAGTTATGTTGGATCTGTCTCAGAAATATAATGTTGCTCAATTCACTTCAGTTGCTCAGTCGTGTCCAACTCTTTGCAACCCCATGGACTGCAGCACGCCAGGATTCACTGTCCATCACCAATTCCCAAAGCCTACTCAAACTCATGTCCCTGTGTAGATGTTGCCATCCAACCATCTCAGCCTCTGTCGTCCCCTTCTCCTCCCACCTTCAATCTTTCCCAGCATCAGGGTCTTTTCCAATGAGTTGGTTCTTTGCATCAGGTGGTCAACGTATCGGAGTTTCAGCTTCAGCATCAGTCCTTCCAATGAATATTGAGGACTGATTTCCTTTAGGATGAATTGGTTGGATCTCCTTACTGTCCAAGGGACTCTCAAGAATCTTCTCCAACACCACAGTTCAAAATCATCAATTCTTCAGCGCTCAGCTTTCTTTATAGTCCAACTCTCACATCTATACAGGGCTACTGGAAAAACCATGGCTTTGACTAGATGGACCTTAGTTGGTAAAGTAATACTTAACATTAGAAAATGAATTATCATTAAAGCCTTAACAGCTTAAGTGAGATAAAGCATAGGGTCATATCTTCAGATACAAAGCAAGCATTTGATAAATTGCAACAAAATAGGAACTCCTAGTTTTACTAAAACCAAGAACAAAAGGGACTTCCTAAAGTCCACATAGGATATCTACAAAACCTCAAAGCAAATATGATTAATTAGAAAGCATTGAAAGCACTGCTTTAGACATCAAGGAAACAAGAATCTTTGCTATACAAAATTAATTATATTTCATGAGAGTGTGGGTTTCCCTTAGTTGTATCAAAATGGAGGGGAAAAAGAAACATTGTGGGAACCAGAGGCAGACTGTTGACTCTTACCTCAAATGGAGTTGTGAGGAACTGGACTTACAACGAGTAACTTTTTATGAAAAGATGATGGTGGCAATGTGAAAAGATTACCGTCTTTTCATAGATGGTAACTTCTAGAAATAATGACAAACTTCAATTTGATTCAATGTACAAGGTTAGCAGGTCAGAATAAATACCTCTCAGCAGTATGAGCTATCAATACTTTTGCTGCATAACTGCAAAACCTCCTTAATGATCTGTCTCTAGTCTGTCCACCTTCAAAAGTCTTCTCTGTAATACAGTAAGAGTAATATAGTGAGGCTTCCTTGGTAGCCCAGCTGGTAAAGAATCCAGCTGCAATGCAAGTGACATGATTTGATTCCGAGATAGGGAAGACCTGCTGGAGAAAGGATAGACTACCCACTCCAGTGTTCTTGGGCTTCACTTGGCTCAGCTTGTATAAAGAGTCTGCCTGCAATGTAGGAGACCTGGGTTCGATCCCTGGGTTGGGGAGATCCCCTGGAGAAGGGAATAGCTACCCGCTCCAGTATTCTGGCCTAGAGAATTCCATGGACTGTATAGTCCATGGGGTCACAAAGAGTTGGACACGATTGAGTGAGCTTCACACAGTCACTCAATATAACTAAAGCTTAAATATATGTTCTTGGTATTTTTCACTGACTTTTTCTCAGTCAGTTGACAGTATTTGAGATCGTCCATTCTATACCCTCGAACTTCTCCAGCCTCAAGACTGCCTTCTCTGTGTGTCCATCTGGAGGTGATTATACCCCCCTCATTCTACACTCGCCATTCCATTGCTCATGCTGCTGTCTCTTCCTCTCCTCTGTCACTTTCTCTCTCCAACTTTTTGCCTAACTGCTATATGCTGTCAACACTCAAATTGGAACAAATATATTCTTAAGAGGTTGTTTTGGAATCAACTCAGCTAAGTTAAATTCCTTCCTTTTAAAACCCTGGCACCCAGTGGATTCTAGGTGTTCTATAAACTGAGTAGTTTTCCTACAGTGTGGTAACACTGCTTCCATTTTGGTTCAAATAGGAACTCTTCATTTAGATAAATACCTAATTTTATTCTTTACTTTAAACAGTTCTAAATAAAATGACGCTAGAACATAAGAAAGTGTTTCTCTCCTTGTATTCTCCCACATCTCTTGATTTGGCTGTACTATGTCTCTGTTTCTTCATTATGAAGATGGTAATTAAATTATGCAATAATAATGACTAATATAGATGCCTTGAGAACCCCATGAACAATATGAAAAGGCAAAAGATAGGACACTGAAAGGTGAACTCCCCAGGTCGGTAGGTGCCGAGTGTGCTACTGGAGATCAGTGGAGAAATAACTCCAGAAAGAATGAAGAGGTGGAGCCAATGCAAAAACGACACCCAGTTGTGGATGTGACCTGTGATGGAAGTAAAGTCCAATGCTGTAAAGAGCAATATTGCATAGGAACTGAAATGTTAGGTCCATGAATCAAGGTAAATTGGAAGTGGTCAAACAGGAAATGGCAAGAGTAAACATCGACACTTTAGGAATCAGCGAACTAAGATGGACTGGAATGGGTGAATTTAACTCAGATAACCATTGTATCTACTACTGTGGGCAGGAATCCCTTAGAAGAAATGGAGTAGATATCATAGTCAACAAAAGAGTCCAAAATGCAGGGCTTGGATGCAATCTCAAAAACGACAGAAGGATCTCTGTTTGTTTCCAAGGCAAACTATTCAATATCATGGTAATGCAAGTCTATGCCCTGACCAGTAATGCTGAAAAAGCTGAAATTGAATGGTTCTATGAAGAACTATAAGACCTTCTAGCAGTAATACCCAAAAAAGATGTCCTTTTCATTATAGGGGACTGGAATGCAAAAAATAGGAAGTCAAGAGATACCTAAAGTAAGAAGCAAATTTGGCCTTTGAGTACATAGCAAAACAGATCAAATGTTAATGGAGTTTTGCCAAGAGAATGCACTGGTCATAGCAAACACCCTCTTCCAACAACACAAGAGAAGACTATACACATGGACATCACCAGATGGTCAATACTGAAATCAGACTGATTACATTCTTTGCAGCCAAAGATGGAGAAGCCCTATACAGTCAACAAAAATAAGACCAGGAGCTGACTGTGGCTCAGATCATGAACTCCTTATTGCCAAATTCAGACTGAAATTGAAGAAAGGAGGGAAAACTACTAGACCATTCAGGTATGACCTAAATCAAACCCCTTACGGTTATACTGTGGAAGTGACAAATAGATTCAAGGGATGAGATCTGATAGACAGAGTGCCTGAAGAACTATTGACAGAGGTTCTTGACATTGTACTGGAGGCAGTGATCAAGACCATTCTCAAGAAAAACAAATACGAAATGGTTGTCTGAGGAGGCTTTACAAATAGCTGAGAAAAGAAGAGATGCAAAAGGAAAAGTGGAAAAGGAAAGATATACCCATTTGAATGCAGAGTTCCAAAGAATAGCAAGGAGAGATAAGAAAGCCTTCCTCAGTGATTAGTGCAAAGAAATAGAGGAAAATAATAGAATGGGAAAGACTAGAGATCTCTTCAAGGAAATGAGAGATACTAAGGGAAATTTTCATGCAAAGATGAGCACAATAAAGGACAGAAATGGTATGGACCTAACAGAAGCAGAAGATATTAAGAAGTGGCAGAATACACAGAAGAACCATACAAAAAAGATCTTCATGACCCAGATAATCACAATGGTGTGGTCACTCACCAAGAGCTAGACATCCTTGAGTGTGATGTCAAGTGGGCCTTAGGGAGCATTGCTATAAACACAGCTAGTGTAGGTGATGGCATTCCAGTTGAGCTATTTCAAATCCTAAAAGATGATGCTGTGAAAGTGCACTGCACTCAATATGCCAGCAAATTTGGAAAACTCAGCGGTGGCCACAGGACTGGAAAAGGTCAGTTTTCATTCCAATCCCAAAGAAAGGCAATGCCAAAGAAAGTTCAAACTATTGCACAATTGCACTCATCTCACACATTAGCAAAGTAATGCTCCAAATTCTCCAAGCCAGGCTTCAGCAGTATGTGAACTGTGAACTTTCAGATGTTCAAAATGGGTTTAGGAAAGGCAGAGGAGCCAGAGGTCAAATTGCCAGCATCCATTGGATCATCAAAAAGCAAGAGAGTTCCAGAAAAACATCTGCTTCTGCCTTATTAACCACACCAAAGTCTTTGACTGTGTGTATCACAAGAAACTGGGAAATTCTTAAAGATGTGAGAATACCTGACCACCTTACCTGCCTCCTGAGAAATCTGTATAGGTCAAGAAGCAACAGTTAGAGCTGGACATGGGACAATAGACTGGTTTCAATGGGGAAAAGAATACGTCAAGGCTGTATATTGTCACCTTGCTTATTTAATTATATGCAGAGTGTATCATGAGAAATGCTGGGCTGGATGAAGCACAAGCTGGAATCAAGATTGCTGGGAGAAATATCAATAACCTCAGATGTGCAGATGGCACCACAGTTATGGCAGAAATCAAAGAAGAACTAAAGAGCCTCTTGATGAGGAAAGAGGAGAGTGAAAAAGCTGGCTTAAATTCAGCATTCAGAAAGCTAAGATCATGGCATCTGGTGCCATTACTTTATGGGCAAATAGATGGAGAAACAGTGACAGACTTTATTTTCTTGGGCTCCAAAATCACAGCAGATGGTGAGTGCAGCTGTGAATTTAAAAGACGCTTACTCCTTGGAAGAAAAGTTATGATGAACCTTGACAACTTATTAAAAAGCAGAGACTTTGCCAACATAGGTCAATCTAGTCAAAGCTATGGTCTTTTCAGTAGCCATGTATCGCTGTGAGAGTTGGACTATAAAGAAAGCCAAGTGCTGAAGAATTGATGCTTTTGAACTGTGGTGTTTGAGAATACTCTTGAGAGTCCCTTGGACAGCATGGAAATCCAACTAGTCCATCCTAAAGGAAATCAGTCCTGAAAATTTATTGGAAGGACTGATTTTAAAGCTGAAATTCCAATACTTTGGCCACCTGATGCGAAGAACTGACTCATTGGAAAAGACCCCGATGCTGGGAAAGATTGAAGGTGTGAGGAGAAGGTGACAACAGAGGATGAGATGGTTGGAGGGCATCACCAACTCACTGGACATGAGTTTGAGTAAACTGGGAGTTGTGATGGACAGGGAGGCCTGGTGTGCTGTAGTCCATGGGGTCACAAAGAGTCGGACAGGACTGAATGACTAAACTGATCTAAACTGAGAGTCACTTTAAACTTAATATATAAAAAATTTAGCTCTTCCTGGTCCCTGTGATATTTTCCTTCACCTGTGTTCCCCTTCTTATTTGTTCAAGCCCCCAAACCTGCCTATTGTTCTTCAGTTCTTTCTCTCACCTTAATATCTCTTGACTGATTTCTATGGATTCGATACTCTAAATACTTCCTTAAATGACCCTCTGGTCTCTATTCTCACCTCAGTTTTGGTTGTGATTGTTGTTTTTTTCAAGGATGGTGCAATGTCCTTTCAACTGATTTCCTTGTCCCCAGTTATGGCCTCTTCCTAATCATTCTTTAAATAGTAGCCAGAATGGCCTTAATGTAACTCAAAGTTCATAGTGCTGCTGTCTCACTTAAAGGGCTTCAGTCACTTTAGTTACTGTTAGAATAAAATCTAACCACTTTCACATAGGCTAAATGCGAGATTTGTCTGTAAGTTGTCTCTTTTCCGCTCTCAACTCTGCTCTCACACACGCTTCCCAATGCCGCTAAGATTACTTCTGTTAGTTCTTTGAACATGTATGTTCTCCTTTACCTCCAGGGCTTCATACACATTTCCCCTCACTTCATGCCTCATTAAGTCCTCCTAAGTCTTTGTGTTTCAATTGAATTGCGTGCCATGGGGGTGCGTAGTGCTCTCATGTCCCAGTTTTAGGTTCTCCCTATTCAGGTAATAGCAACATGCTCCTGAAGCTTAATTTCTTTATTTTGGACACATAGCATATGGGACCTTAGTTCCCTGACCAGGGATCAAATCTGTGCCCCTTGCATTGGAAGCATGGAGTCTTAACCACTGGACTGCCTGGGAAATCTCAATTTTATTTGTGCATATCTCCTCAGTTATAACTCAATGAAGGCAAGGTCCTTATCTGTATTCATCAGTATATCCCCAAGTCTAGTCTAGTGTCTAATGGGATGTAGCTACCAAAGATTCAGGCCATGAAGCAAGTTGTTTGAGGATAATGGGCAATATATCTTGTCTTATTTTTCATGGCTTAGCATGCTACCCCAAACTCATGCCCATATACTATAAAAGTACATGATTATACAAAAAACAAATGAAAACAAAAAACTTACTTGAGTATCTTCAGTGGAACTCAAATGTGAAAATATGTAAGATGAATAAGACTATTTTGGGATGCTATTTTCTTACTTATTTTGAATTCATTTGTTATCTTTAATAGCTTTAAGTTTAGAATCAGCTATATTTTTGTATCTCTGCTTAAAGTTATGGATACTTTATTACCAAAAAGGCAGACTACAAAGTGTCTAGTGAGTATAGATTTACCCAGCTCAGTGCCTGGCACAAAATAAAATACACACAAAAATATGTGTTGAAATGTTTTTCTCTCTTTGATCAAACCATTCTTATTTTAAATTCTGCACTAACATAATTCGTTGTCATACTGGAGGTGCTTAAGGTTACTTTGGTCAATAAAATATGTAGATAAAATGCCCTCTCTCATTGATCCAAAACCTATTAAAATGTGAAGAATTAAACTTTGAAGGTGAATTTTCACATTCTATGGTAGGTGCCCTACATTTTTAATAAAGTATCCAGACCTATGTTTACTTTAAAATAGTTCTTAAACTTTTTGGTTTTAGGATACTCTTTAACTATTAAATTCTAGTGAACTGTCCCAAAGGCTTTTGTTTATATGGATTATATCTAGCAATATTTATTTCCACTAGAAATAAAGAAAAGAAGTTTTGAAATACCCATTATCTTTTTATTAACTGTAAGAATCGTGACATCATAGCTTATTGTATAAGCTCTAGAAAGCTTCTCTGTACATATATGAAACAACGAGACTGCAAAGGCAAAATGATGCCTTAGTATTACTAAAAGAGCTTTGACCTCATGGATTCACTGAGAGTGTCTTGGGGAAGCTAAGACATCTTAGATCACACTTTGAGAAATGCTGTTTTAATATATTACCGTTTGACACATTCTCAAGCATTGTAAAGCTTTCTACATTTCCATAGCTTTGTGAGCATAATCTGTTGTAAGAAACACTTGAAAACGATTTCCTAAAGATACCCTAGGATATTAACAGTCTTACTATGGAAATACTGTTCTTCATTCCAATAAGCTGGAGAAAAACTCAAGCAAACCTCAAAGCCCTTCTGAATTGCAGGATTTTTCGGGACCTGCATTTTGATAATTGGCATTAGGCATGTTTAACTAGGAGACATCATATTCAGGGTTCTTAAATTTGCTTTATTTGACTGAATTATTGTAGAACATCTTATGGGAATAATGGGGGCTTCCCTGGTGGCTTAGACAGTAAAGAATCCACCTGCAATGTAGGAGAAGTGGGGTTTGATCCCTGGTTTGGGAGGATCCATGAGAATAATGATATAAAGGATAAAGAGTAAAACAATCTGAAATGTATACAGGGTGGCCACTTTATTTTTCAAATAGGGGGCCTCTCACATTGATTATTTGCTTACTTTGTTTAAATACCACAATACAGATATCATACTTACATATTTTTCTTTATTGATTGGAAGAGTGCACCTGCATTTTGTGTATTAGTTAATCAAATTTCTATTTTGAAATATGCCAAGCAACTCATTTCATGACCTTTTCTAATCCATTTGTTTAAGTCTCCAACTATTTCATTATTCTCTCCATTTACCAACACTGCTGAAATGCTATAGCCTTGTGACTAAAAGCTACAGCTGTTCTTTTTATCCTTCATCTTTAAGTTTGCTTTTAATAATACAATCACTTGAATATTGAGAAACATTGAGTGAGTGGGGTAGGATATATTCTTACAGTAATGGAGGCTTTTCTCTTCCCCTCTACATTGCTGTCTTCCTTGCAAACATCTATTCAGGTAGACAAGTTCTGGGTATTAGGTAAGATGGAGGTGAAATATTATTCTCTGCCTCCTCTAGTTTTCATTTTCACTACTTGATCATGAACTTGAGTGAACTTCAAGGCACAATTTTGGCAAATGACTCCATATGGATGTACCTTAAAGTTTTTCGGAATTTTAAATAACTTCTGATTCAAATCCATTTGAGAAATGCTGGTTTAAAAAGAGCTAAATGGTTTCATTTGCTGTGGGACTTTAGAGCTGTTCACTTGATAATGTGTGTTATCACTTGCCCAGAGAAGGGTAAAATATACAAAGTGCCCCAAAGTACCTAATGATGTAAAATTTAATAGGAGCATGTCTCGAAGTAGAGTGCTACAGAGTAACCTTTAGAAACATGTTTAGAATCTAGCTATTCTAGATTGAAGTGAGTTTTCTTCATATTGTTTAAGCATGGGGAAAGTTTGTAGGTTTTCCTATATTTTGTTTTAATTTGTTACACTTTTAGAAATAGATTTTTAATTACCTTATTATACAGAGAAAGGCGTTGGGCTTCCCTGGTGGCTCAGCAGTAAAGAATCTGCCTGCAGTGCAGGAACCACAGAAGACATGGGTTTGATCCCTGAATTGGGAAGATCTCCTGAAGAGGGCATGGCAACCATTCCAATATTCTTGCCTGGAGAATTCCCCTGGGTGGAGGAGCCTGGTGGGCTACAGTTTGTAGCATCTCAGACTCAGACACGACTGAAGAGATTAAGCATACATGCAACATAGAAAGGTGTTAGGAAAACTATTGTTCGATTCACTGGCATTTGCATATATTATAGAAATGAGAAGGGAGGAAATGTTCTAGGTTTTCAAGTCAAGTGACTATAATACCGCTTAATTCAAAAAGAAAGCACTCCACTTATACTCGACATTAGACTGAAATCAGATTGATGAATAAGCACTTACTTTTGGAATCCCAGCTAAAGTGTGGCCAGCAATTTTCACTGAGTTGAATACACACAGGCTGATTTCAGGGTGATGAAGGGAATTTGTCCCCTTTCACAGTATCTACAAACAGAGCTTGAATCCAGCTGACTAGAGCCTGAGAACATGCTAGGGCACTTCATATTCAATACACAGCCCTATAAAGGGAAGAAAAATGAGTCTTGTCCAAAACTCTTACCTCAGCACCCACTGGCAAAAGTAAAATGTTAGCTGGGGACCAGGTCTCTTTGAAGCTGATTTTTTAAAAACTCCCTAACGGGCCTCTGGTGGTTACAGATATTGATCGTCAGAAAGTAATCTGTTCAGGTTTGGGGGCATGCCAGTACAAATTGTGGAATGCATTCCTTCCTCTCCAAGGACATGTTGAACTTTTTATGTTGTCTATACTGGTTCACTTGTCAGCTGCCTACCCTATTTGACATGAATTATTTTCTACCTTTTGTGAATGTGTAGTTAAATATATTAAAAAAATAGGAAACTTTATTAATATAGAATCCTTAGCTTGAGTCAAAACATTCTTTTCATCTTTTTTAACCCTCATTTTTCTTCCATAATCATTATTTGATTCCCTCTGGCTGCCTGCTACTTATTTGTAGTAGTACCATTCATCCATTGAGACCTTTCCATCTGTCACACAGCTTTGCTTTCTTTCCCCAGAAGCTTTATTCTCCTACTGTGCCATGTTTACTTTTTTTCCTTTTTTTCCCCCCTTTTTTTTTTTGTCTTCTAGTTGAATTGAGCATTCTTTTGTGCAGGTGTTTTCACCTTTTTGTTGTTGTTGTTGTTATTTTAAAAATTTAAACCAGGCAAAATTATGCCGAATTAGATAAAAGTGACCCTCAGAAGGGGCAGGTTTGCTAATCTTCAAAGACTGAAATAATTAAAAAAAATTCATTATGTCTCTGTTCTGATATGCAAAGGTAGAATTAGGGTAGATCCAATACCATTCTGAATGTTAAGTGAAGTGATAGGAATTGTTTGAATCAGTATTTGCACATGGGTCAGCAGTGATACTGATACGTTACTCTCCATGTGTGCATTTATATTACTATGTGTGATTGTTGTTTAAAAGCTTGTTTACTGTGAATTTCAATGCTTATATGTACTTAAACATAAAATTAACTTTCTGGATTAACTCAAATATAATTTCTTAGGTTTGCGGATGACCAAGACCACATTTCTCAAACTGCCATTGTTCTACCTGGTGCTGAACCCACTTTCTAAGGGGATATATACTAAGTGAAAGGGACAGCCTTTGCTGTCAAGGGCCTCACAGTCTGTCTGAGGGAGGGCGGAATACTGACTTTTCTTGTAAAGCATCCAGGGCATTAAGAATATGTTTACTGAGATATGATAGATAATGTTAGGATCATACCTGGTTAGTATCAGGAAAGAAAAGAATTCTGAAGTATTTTACAGTAGTTTTTTAAGGAGATCAGGAGATAAATGGAAGGATGATACTAGCAATCCAGAAAGTGGTAGGCAGAGAGATATATGGGAGGGGTATAAGTAGTTCAGAAATAGTGCAAACATTTTTTTGGAGAGAAATAAGAAATAAGAGATGTAACTGACATCTGACTCTATCTCAGTCCCCTGAACAATCAAAGATAATGAGTCAGAGTCCTTGCCTATAAGAAATTCATAATCTAGTAATGGATATAAGAGAAATACATAAATCATTTTATTAGAACCTGAAAGGCTATTAGAGATATACTGATTTTTTTTTCTTGAACTATGATAAAGTATCTTATTTTCAGGAGAACCTTTGCTTGGAAAACAGTATAAAAGCTATAGGACATATAAAAAGTAACTGACTGAGGGCCTTGTAGAGAAACCAAAGTAGGAAGGTTTTGAAGAGCTAAGATCTTAGAAAAAGGAAAACATACTGAGGCAAAATTGACATTCTCTGCCACTATTGTCCTTGAGAGATTTGCCAGTTCCTAAATATTGTAAGATGGGAGTCCAAGAAATCAAGAAAAATAAGCAGAGATTTTTGCAGTTTCATAGTGCTGAGGAACAAAAATAGGAGATCAAGTCCTGCCAAGGAGAAGGGACCTTGAAAAAATATCTAGATTTAGAGTTGAGAATCCAGGAAGTCTATGTTCTAGGGGTAAGGGCAAATCAGAAATAGACCAGATCTCACAAATTTTGAAACCCAGTCTCAAATCATCTCACACTTAACTAACTAGATGATCTGTTCTTCTCAAACTGCCTCCCTGGAAAAATGTTATAACATGATACAGGGCCTTTAAATCTTTATACTTTATATGTGAAATTCAACTGGCAAAAAAATACACATCTTAGCAGATAGAAGAAAAATGAACAAAATCCCAGAAAGAAATAAACAAATCAAAAAGAGCCACAGATCATGAAATACTGATATTTAGGATGCAAGATTTTAAAGTATATGCAATTAATACTTTTAAGAAAATAAAAATTCCCTGGAGTACTTCACACAGAATGGACTCAATAAATAGGAATCAGATGAAAATTATAGAATTTTAAAATAAAGTCACTGAAAACAAGTGTAAATATTTGATGAGAGACTCTCTAAGTGGGCAATATCTATGATAATCACTCTGTACTCCCCACTACATGGTACTGAACCTGGTATGTGGTGGGGCTAGTCACTGTATTATTTGTTGAATGAATGGGTGTTTAAATGTGTACAGCAGCCAAGTGTGCTTAAAAAAATCACCAAAGTTACTCACTCAATATAAAAAAGTTGAAGAAAAGAAAGAAAGGGAAGAAAAAACAAAACCATGTGGAAAAAATAGAAAATGAAAAGCAAATCATTAGACTAAACCTAACCATACTGATTATCATACAAATGGTCATGCAAGTCCATAGTTAACTGACAAAAGTAATTGATAAAACAATTAAAACACGTATAATAAGTATGTAGAAAACTTGAAGAATAAACCAATTAACTTGTCCTAATTTCTATACCATACACTAGACTATAGAACAAGCCTCTTGGGAATCAGCAGACCTACACTGAAAGAAATACTAACGGGATTCTTTAGGTAGAAGGTAAATATTATCAGGAAAAAAGGGCAAAGATGTACAAAGGATTAAAGTGCAATGAAAATGATGAAAATGTGGTTATTTTAAAACATTGTATACAACAAATGTATGCACTGTATATAATACATTAAAATGATAACATACATGGAGGAAGGTATTAAGTTAACCTTCTATGAACCTTTTCTAAGAACCTGTTCTAAGTATTTGTTTATTTCCAGAAGGTAGAGAGCTATTAATTTATAGTTAAAACATTTGCTGGTAATATCTTTGGTAATCTCTTTAAAAAACAGTTTAAACAATGTGTAACTAATAGGAGGGAAAACAGGGTAATAAAAAATGCTTAGCTCAGAAAAACAAGAAAAAAATAGCAACAACAAAATGGATAAACACAAAGCAAATGTAAAATGGTAGGTTCATATTCAAATATAGTAATAATTTTATTAAGGATAAACAATTTAATTAAAAGACAAATGTCACTGTAGGAAACAAAAATGCTATAATATGTAGTCCTTAAGAAACACACAATAAATAAAAGAACAAAAAAGGCAGAAGGCATGTATTAAAAACCGATTATAATTATTCTAATAAAAAGATAGTGGACTTCAAGGCAGTATATGTTTCTAAAGAATAAGATTTCATAGTGATTAAATGATCCACTAAGAAAATAAAATACTTCTAAATTTATATACAGATAACAATATAGCTTTAATATAGACAAAGCACAAACTAAAAGGATTATAACCAGAATACAGTATTTCAGAATCATATTTGGAGATTAAACCCATTTCTCAAACTGATAAAATGAGGAGCTAAGAAATTAATATAACAGTAGAAGATATGAAAACCACAATTCACAGTATTACTTAATTAATCTGTTTAAAATGTCAAATCCCCAAAAGCAAAATATACATATTTCGATGAAGCAGTTTCAATACATTTTTCAAAGAACTGAACTCAGAATGTGTTCTCTAGCCATGGTGAAATCAAGGTTAAATTTATTTACAAAAGATATAATGAGAAAAGACCTAGATGTCTGGAAATTATGTACTATGCCTCTAAACTATGAGTCAGAGAAAATATGAAGGGAATTTTGTGATTTCAGCAATAATGAGAATAATAAGTTAAAATCTATTGAATGTGGGAATTTGCTGGCAGTCCAGAGGTTAGGATTCCATACTTGCACTGGGAGGGCCTGAGTTAAATCCCTGGTTGGGTAACTAAGATTGTACAAGTTGTGCAATGTAGCAAGAAAAAAACAAACAAAGCCTATTTGATGAATCTAAACCCTGCTTAGAGAGAAATACATAGCAAGAAAATACATATATACAAAAAATCTGAAAATCAACATCCTTGGTAGCCACCTCAGGAGACTTGAAAAATAAAGTAACTAAATCCAAATAAAGTAGCAGTAAAGAAATAATTGCAATATGAACTGAAATTAATAATGTAATAAACAAATGTAAAATTGCAAAGTCAACACAACCCGGGGTCAGTCCTTTGGAAGGAATAGTAGAAGGAAAAAAAAAAGAATATATAAGGTACCAATACTAGGAGTATAAAAAGGCATATCATCAGAGATCCTGATAATATGAAGAATGATCAACCTTAATAATATGAGCATTATGGCAATAAAATTGAACATGTATATATGAAATTCAAATTCCTGGGAAACTTCTACTTATCAAACTAGATACAAAAACTAATATAATTATGTATATATAGTATTATATCTATTAAATAAACTGAACCTGTAATTTAAAACCCTCCTAAGAAGAAAACTCTAGGCCTAGATAATCTTAATCCTAAAGAAAGACATAACACTCTCACACAAACTTTTCCAGTGTAGATAAAGATGGAACACTTTCTATCTCATAAATATGTATTTTAGATGGTGATTGCAGCCATGAAATTAAAAGACGCTTACTCCTTGGAAGAAAAGTTATGAGCAACCTAGATAGCATATTCAAAAGCAGAGACATTACTTTGCCGACTAAGGTCCGTCTAGTCAAGACTGTGGTTTTTCCAGTAGTCATGTATGGATGTGAAAGTTGGACTGTGAAGAAGGCTGAGCACGGAAGAATTGACGCTTTTGAACTGTGTTGTTGGAGAAGACTCTTGAGAGTCCCTTGGACTGCAAGGAGATCCAACCAGTCCATTCTAAAGGAGAACAACCCGGGGATTTCTTTGGAAGGAATAATGCTAAAGCTGAAACTCCAGTACTTTGGCCACCTCATGCGAAGAGTTGACTCATTGGAGAAGCCTTTGATGCTGGGAGGGTTTGGGGGCAGGAGGAGAAAGGGATGACCGAGGATGAGATGGCTGGATGGCATCACTGACTCGATGGACGCGACTCTGAGTGAGCTCCGGGAGTTGATGATGGACAGGGAGGCCTGGCGTGCTGCGATTCATGGGGTCACAAAGAGTCAGACACGACTGAGCGACTGAACTGAACCATAAAGTTTATACTCAAAACTAACAAGTACTTTACAAGAAAGGGAAATTACAAAGCAATCCTTTATTAAGATAGAGAAAAATTCTTGAACTAGTGTACGCATATAAAGTCCACCAACACATGAAAATTTTAAAACACAACAAAAATGTTTATTTCAAGCAATGTTGTTCAATATTCAAATATTAAACTGTGTATTTTACTCTATTAACCATATAAAGGATAAAATCATATGATATACAAAAGGTACAGGAAAACATTTGATAAAATTTCACACTGATTAATGATAAAAACTGTTAGTAACCTCAGAAGAGAAAAGCACTTTCTTAACCTAAGGCACTGATTCATTGGAAAAGACTCTGATGCTGGGAAAGATTGAAGGAGAGAGGAAAGGGGATGACAGAGGATGAGATGGTTGGGTGCCATCACTGACTCAATGGACGTAAGTTTGAGTAAGCTCTGGGAGTTGGTGATGTACAGGGAAGTCTGGCATACTGAAGTCCATGGGGCTGCAAAGAGTCGGACATGACTGAACGACTGAACTGAACTGAACAAAGGCTTCAACAAAACTTAAAATATTGGGGAGAATAATTTGTCTACTGAGGTTCAACATATTCAATCTAGATCTAGATGATCTAGTACTAACTAGATATACTTTTGGAGAAGGCAATGGCACCCCACTCCAGTACTCTTGCCTGGAAAATCCAATGGATGGAGGAACCTGGTAGGCTGCAGTCCATGGGGTCACGAAGAGTCAGACACGACTGAGCGACTTCACTTCACTTTTCACTTTCATGCATTGGAGAAGGAAATGGCAACCCACTCCAGTGTTGTTGCCTGGAGAATCCCAGGGACGGGGGAGCCTGGTGGGCTGCTGTCTATGGGGTCGCACAGAGTCGGACATGACTGAAGCGACTTAGCAGCAGCAGCAGATATAGTTTCCCAATGTATAGATATGTGTACCAAAGTATGTAAAAGTAAAAAGACATTATAATAAGTTCTAACTGGAAACAACGCAAATGCCTATATGCTGTGGAATAGACAAATTGTGATGTGTGATGTATTTGTAAATATTTTAAGATAAATATTGATAAAATAAGAGAAAATGAACAAACTAGTGTATGGTTGAAAACCACAAATATAATACTGAGCAAAAGAAGCAAGACACAAAACAATTCTATTTGTATAATACTCAAAAATCAGGAATACTATCATGATAGAAGTGAGAATAAAAGGTCCATTTGCAAATGGTCATGATGAGGAAGTAGCACAAGGTGACTTCCGGCCACTAAGCAATTTTTATTTCTTGATCTATGAAGTGGATGGGCACATGGTATATTTACTTTGAAATAGTTAATCAAAATATATTCTTATGGTTTTTTCACTTTCCTGAATGTATGTTTATTATGGTCTGAATTGTATTCCTTCAAAATTCTTATGTTGGAAACCAAACCATCAATGTGTTCATATTTGGAGGGGGGATGTTTGGGAGATAATTGGGTTTAATTGAGGTCATGAGGGTGATGGCCTCAGGATGGGACTAGTACCCTCATAAGAGACAAGATAATCACCATGGTGTGATCACTCACCTAGACTCAGACATCCTGGAATGTGAAGTCAAGTGGGCCTTAGGAAGCATCACTACAAACAAAGCTAGTGGAGGTGATGGAATTCCAGTTGAACTATTTCAAATCCTGAAAGATGATGCTGTGAAAGTGCTGCACTCATTATGGCAGAAAATTTGAAAAACTCAGCAGTGGCCACAGGACTGGAAAAGGTCAGTATTCATTCCAAACCCAAAGAAGGGCAATGCCAAAGTACGCTCAAACTACCACACAACTGCACTCATCTCACACGCTAGTAAAGTAATGCTCCAAATTCTCCAAGCCAGGCTTCAGCATTACGTGAACCGTGAACTTCCAGATGTTCAAGCTGGTTTTAGAAAAGGCAGAGGAACCAGAGATCAAATTGCCAACATCCGCTGGATCCTGGAAAAAGCAAGAGAGTTCCAGAAAAACATCTATTTCCATTTTATTGACTATGCCAAAGCCTTTGACTGTGTGGATCACAATAAACTGTGGAAAATTCTGAAAGAAATGGGAATACCAGACCACCTGACCTGCCTCTTGAAAAACCTGTATGCAGGTCAGGAAGCAATAGTTAGAACGGGACATGGAACAACGACTGCTTCCAAATAGGAAAAGGAGTATGTCAAGGCTATATATTGTCACCCTACTTATATAACTTACATGCAGAGTACATTACGAGAAATGCTGGGCTGGAAGAAACACAAGCTGGAACCAAGATTGCTGGGAGAAATATCAATAACCTCAGATATGCAGATGATATGCCACCCTTATGGCAGAAAGCGAAGAGGAACTAAAAAGCCTCTTGATGAAAGTGAAAGAGGAGAGTGAAAAAGTTAGCTTACAGCTCAACATTCAGAAAACTAAG
Organism: Ovis aries; assembly: GCF_016772045.2. NCBI lineage: Eukaryota > Metazoa > Chordata > Mammalia > Artiodactyla > Bovidae > Ovis > Ovis aries. The sequence goes on along the minus strand of NC_056061.1, from coordinate 39,225,683 downwards.
ATCATGGCATCTGGTCCCATCACTTCGTGGGAAATAGATGGGGAAACAGTAGAAGCAGTGTCAGACTTTATTTTGGGGGGCTCCAAAATCACTGCAGATGGTGACTGCAGCCATTAAATTAAAAGACGCTTACTCCTTGGAAGAAAAGTTATGACCAACCTAGATAGTATATTAAAAAACAGAGACATTACTTTGCCAACAAAGGTCCGTCTAGTCGAGGCTATGGTTTTTCCAGTGGTCATGTATGGATGTGAGAGTTGGATTGTGAAGAAAGCTGAGCACCGAAGAATTGATGCTTTTGAACTGTGGCGTTGGAGAAGACTTTTGAAAGTCCCATGGACTGCCAGGAGATCAACCAGTCCATTCTAAAGGAGATCAGTCCTGGGTGTTCTTTGGAAGGAATAATGCTAAAACTGAAACTCCAGTACTTTGGCCACCTCATGCAAAGAGTTGACTCATTGGAAAAGACTCTGATACTGGGAGGGATTGGGGGCAGGATGAGAAGTGGACAGCAGAGGATGAGATGGCTGGATGGCATCACCGACTCGACGGACGTGGGTTTGGGTGAACTCCGAGAGTTGGTGATGGACAGGAGGGCCTGGCATGCTGCAATTCATGGGGTTGCAAAGAGTCGGACATGACTGAGCGACTGAACTGAACTGAACTGAACTGAAGAGACCAGAGGGCTTTCTGCGTCTCTCTGCCATGTTAGGACATGACAAGAAAGTCAGCATCTGCAATCCGGAAGAGAGTCTTCTGTAGAACCTCAATAGGCTGATAACCCTCATATCAGAATTCTGGCCTCCGAAACTATGAGGAAATAAATGCCTGTTCTTTAAGCCCACTCCGTTATGGTATTTAGTTATGGCAGCCTGAGCTAACTGAGACATATTTTACTTCTATAAAAAGTTCACTTAGAAAGTAGAAAAATATATTCTGACAAGATTTAAGAGTGGTAGAAAGGTACAAATATTGGCAAGGAGCAGAGATATCATAGAAATAATACTTTGACCAATTTTTAAAGAAAGAGCCAAGAAGTATGAAGTAGAGAGGAAGCTCTCTACTTAGAAATGAGTGATGGTACAGAACTAGGGATGTCAGCTTAAAACTTTATATTTTATATGCATGAAATATACAATTGCTATAAATTATTATACCTGAGTAGGAGCTGTCCATTAAGAAAGAACTGGATGCACACTGGAGACAAGGACATCTCATGGAGCCTAACTGAGAATACTATTGCTATTAGCAACTAGGTTATTTTTTTTTTAATGTTTCAGTTTTTTAGAAATATTTCAGTTTCTTTACTTAATTTTTATTGCAGTGTAGTTGCTTTACAATGTTGTGCTAGTTTCCACTCTAGAGCAAAATGAATCAGCCACACATACACGTATATCCCCACGCCTTTGGACTTCCCTCCCATTCAGGTCACCACAGTGCATTAAATAGAGTTCCCTGCGCTATACAGTATGTTCTCAATAGTTACCTATTTTATGCAATAGTATCAATAGTGTATGTATATATCAATCCCAATCTGCCAATTCCCCCACCCACCCCTCTTTCCCCTTGGTATCCATACATTTGTTCTCTATATCTATCTCTATTTCTGCTTTGTAAATAGGATCATCTATTGAGGTAGACATCTATCTTGAAGATTTGGTCACTATGATTATTGCCATTGTCCTTAATGTGTGTGGAAGCACACAACAGAGGAAACCTAGAAGTCTGAGCAATAAAAAGATGTATTTGTCCTAGAACAAAAATTCAGGGGCACCAAGAGTCCTATAAAAGTTTTATCAAAGCTGCCTGGAGGTATAACTGAATTGGTAGAAATATGACTTGATATGTCTAAGTTAGAGGTATGTTGACTTCTATTTCTATGGTTTCTGCAATGGTGATGGCTTTTGGTGATAAGATTCCGACAGATAAAATAAGGTGATAAAGGATTTATTTAATAATAAGACTATGAAAACTTAAGATATGAAGAATGCCTGAAAACAGGAGAAAGCTAGAGATCTTGTAAGTGTTGCTTTCCTGACTCTCAAGTTCCTTACACAAAAATACTTAATAACCAATGCATCTACCTTACCAGAATGAGGACCCATCACATTCTTTAAGCAGCCAACTCTGAATCTTTCTAAGTACAGGTAGACTATTATACAGAATGAAGTAAGCCAGGAAGAAAGACATCAATACAGTATACTAATGCATATATATGGAATTTAGAAAGATGGTAATGATAACCCTGTATGCGAGACAGCAAAAGAGACACAGATGTATAGAAAAGTCTTTTGGACTCTGTGGGAGAGGGAGAGGGTGGGATGATTTGGGAGAATGGCATTAAAACATATATAATATCATATATGAAACGAATCTCCAGTCCAGGTTTGATGCAGGATACAGGACGCTTGGGGCTGGTGCACTGGGATGACCCAGAGGGGTGGTACAGGGAGAGAGGTGGGAGGGGGTTTCAGGATGGGGAACACGTGTACACCTGTGGCGGATTCATGTTAATGTATGGCAAAACCAATACAATATTATAAAGTAATTAGCCTCCAATTAAAATAAATAAATTTATATTAAAAAAAATAAGCACAGGTAGAGAGTTGAAATAAATCTTTCTGATTATGTAGACTTTCAGCATTCTCCTGGGGAAATTCTGTAGAATGGATTGGATTAGAGGTCAGTTGGAGGCACTGAGTGGATCTCACCATCCTAAGTAGAATTTGGCTTCAGACCTGAAGTCCCGTCCCCAGTGCACAATATGTCAATATAACCTGGATCAGCTGACTGATTTCTTCCTACTGTGGTAGATTCACCTGCCTGTCCAGCCAGGAGATTGACTGTCACAAAAAGGCATTCAATAACGATTTGTTAAATAATTGAACAAGTCTGGCAAAATGATCATGGAATATATCCTCCTAGGAAGGAAACTGAAGGCTTTGAAGACACAGTTGATATTTTCATGCCTTCTTCCAATCTAAAGTCATTTTTTTTGATAGGTAAAGGGAATATGCTATCAAGAAAGAAAAATCTACAATATTATTATGTGGTTGATGGACGATGGTTATTCAGTTCTTTGTAGAACCCAAGGAAGAGTATATTTTGCAATAGACTCACTGGTCTGATTTTTAAAAGTTAACCTTTGAGAAAGATAATTCTAATCAATATTTTGAAAACTGGATACTACTCAGTTTAATAAGCACAATAATATACATATTAATGAAATCATAGAAATACGTATGTATAATTTGTATAGCCTAGTAAAAAATATGAAAATATATCAAGTGCTCAGTAATTCCAAGGAAGGAACAACAAAGGAATGGATCAGGACAAAGAATAATGAATAATTTTTGCAGATATTTATACATATGCAATTGGAGAAGGAGATGGCAATCTACTCCAGTGTTCTTTCCTGGAGAATCCCAGGGATGGGGAAGCCTGGTGGGCTGCCGTCTATGGGGTCACACAGAGTCAGACATGACTGCAGCAACTTAGCAGCATACATATGCAGTCACATATATACACATACAAATGGCACATATGCATATATGCATATGTCATAATCAACCATATTTTATATATAATGTTAAAGTAACTAAAGTGATATAATATTATTTGTATGACCAAAACTGATTTGTTTGCACTAATGAATGGGGCTTCCCTGGTGGCTCACATGGTAAAAAATCCACCTGCAATACAGGAGATGTAGGTTCAATCCCTGTGTTGGAAAGATCCCCTGTAGAAGGAAATGGCAACCCACTCCAGTATTCTTGCCTGGAGAATTCCATGGACAGAGGAGTCTGGTGGGCTACAGTTCATGGAGTTGCAAAGAGTTGGACATGACCAAGTGACTAACACACACAAAGGCTTATTAGTAAGTGGATGACCAAGCTTTTTTTTTATAAGAAACATAACTTGCAGCATTTGACATTGAAAAAGTATATTTATATGTAACTTTGTATATGTGTGTATGAATCCACAGACTGCCAAAAGGAAAGTGTGTCTTAAACTTTCCTATTATCAATATTAGGGCTGGTCCAATGGCAGAGTCAGTGATGAAAAATGGCCCGACTTTTATATATGAAAATTCTAATTACATTTGGTGTGTCTTTACTCTCATAGTTTCTCATAAGGGTGAGAAAGCAGTGTGATAAATTCTACTATTCTTGTATAAGAACTTTTACATAAAATAGAAGTCAAGTCAACTTTGAGAGAAAATCATATTTTTATATTAGAATTTTAAATAGGATGATTATTTAGCCAAATATGATAACCGTATAATTCCAGTTAGTAAAGTTCAAGAAGTTCAGAGAAATATATAATTCCACGTTCAGGCTCTCTAAATGTGAATACAGTTAAAAATAATGATGGGTTGAAAAAAGAAATTTTGATTTAGAAACTTTTAAAAATTAATTATTTTTTGGCTGTGCTGGGTCTTTGTTGCTGTGCTGGCTTTTTCTAGTTGCAGTGAGCAGGGGCTACTGTATAGCTGCACAGCACAGGCTTCTCCTTGGCTTCAGTCGCTGTGGGTCCTGGTCTCTAGAGCACAGGCTTAGCAATTGCAGTTCAGGCCTTAGTTGATCTGCGGCATGGGAGATTTTCCTGGATCAAGAATCGAACCTGTGTCTCCTACATAGGCAGATGGAGCAGAAATGATTATTATCATAATCTGACAAATAAAGAAACTGAGACTTAAGGTGATTAATTAATTTGTACACTCACTATCTAATAATCTGTAGGTGATAGTGGTGTATCACTGAAATTGTTGAAAATCAAACTATTCTGAATTGTAGCTCTGGGAAACAAAGAAATAGAAACCAACTCAAGATGGCCTGTGTGCCTTTTAGAAGGTTGGCAGTAAATGTGGCACCAAACTCTGGATCCAACCAAATGTTTGGTACTGTCCAACCTTCCATATGGTTGGGAGGTCTGGATCTGTCACAGATGTCGCAGGCAGCTTCCCGCATCACCTGCAAGACATATGTGACAAAATGGGAAAGCAAGATTACTAAAAGGATGTCTCCAGCTGGGCCTGTAGCTGTGAAGCAAAGATCAGCACAGCAGCAAGCATGGGAACTGGGCAGACATGGGGGTGGTTCACTTTAAGGCCCTGAGTCAGCTGCTCAACAGTGAACTGAGATAGGGGCACTGCAAGAAGGCAGGGCTGGCAGAAGAAAAGCTCCAAGGACACACTGAATCGCAACTTCTAACAATGTGGCATGGCTGTGCAAACAACATTAGACAGGCCAAACTTAAATGCAAAAAATCAAAGACTGAGTGACTCATTTTGGGCAAATGTGTCTGGCAGCCTAGAAGGAGGAAAGGCAGGGCTGCAAGTACAATATGCTCTACAGACAGAGGAGAGAGTCCCAGCCCAAAGACACTTTCCATGTGTACAAAGTGTGGAAAATCTGAGACATGCACTGGGCTCTTCAGCCACATTCTCACCCTTGGAAAGCAATCAGCCAGCAGAAAAAAATCTCCAATTTAAATGACGGCAAAATGTATGCTTGGAATTATCTGACCAAATTAGCAACTGAGATATTCTAGGGACTTAATTTGCACATTGAGTTTTAATAGTATTATATTTGTATAGCAGATTATATAACCAAAAATGTTAATGGGAAAATGATTTTATTTGACTGGGAAATTGGCACTCTGGCTAATTGTCTGAAAAGGAGCCAATTTTAAAATTCAGACGCTGTTTGAATGAATTGGGATTGGCTGAATTAGGATTTATTGTGTAAAAGACACAGTTTTTAAAAATAGCCTAAGGAAAGAAAAGAGGGCTCAATGAACTAAGTTTGTTCATTAGTTCATCAGACTAAGTTTGTGTACTTCATCATGTTCTGGGATGAATTTCAGGATGGAACAAATGCGACCATCAGAGAGGACTTTTGTGGTGGGGGTAGGGGTAGAAGATGAATAAGTGCTCTGAGATGGGTATGCGATATAAATGTGTTGTGTTCAGAGTAAATACAAGAGTGGCTTGTCATCTGTCTGCCATTTAGCCAAATAGCACATCTCTACTAAAATATTTGATTACCTTTTTATAAATGACTTCCAGTTTTATGTGCTTATTTTATGCAGATTAGGATTCAGTTGCCACACATATTTAGGAATGGCTATGTTTTTAGTATGGTATTTAGAGTACTTGAAACATTAAGAAGATTCAAAGTCTGCAATTAATGATGGTGATGACTTTTCTTATTATGAAATGTATTAGCTGTAGCTGACCAAAACTAAAAAAGAAACAAGACTGAGGGGCAGTTAATTTTATCGGAGAAAGCTTTGCTAATAAAAAAAACCTTTTATTGTTTTTAGAATATCCCTATTCTTAGCCAGTTGTAATGATCTTATGCTTGCTTAACCCCATCCCCTTTTCCTGAAGAAGCACAGGCCTTGTAACAGTCAAAATTGCCCTCTCTATTCATGAGGGTACAAGCCCTTCTTATTACATGCCTTCAGGATATGGTAAGCACAAGATTTCCCTAGAAAGCCAGGCCTTTTCTTCTCCACCCCACCCCCTATCAGCCCTACTTCTTGAGACAACATCTTCAAGTTGCCATAGACCAACTGTGAGTGTTAAGTGAATGTCTTTGACAGGAGCTAAGTCTTTTGGGCATTGAAATAAGGTTTTCTTCCTCTTGGCATGTGAAGATTGAGAGTGTGCTTTGACACCAGTAGCAGAGGATGTGAGCAAAGCAACTTTCAGAACATCAAAAGTGTCAGCAGAAGAAAAAATCAGCACAAGTAGAAAGCATCAAGGTAATTTTCCCACCTCTAGTATTCCATGAAGTCAGGCAGCTTATTGCCACTCTTGGCTGACGGAGCCTCCTTCTCTGTTGTTAAATGCCACATAAACTGTCAGTCAGTCTCTAGGGCTGTTCAATTCTCTTATATAGAAACACAAAAGTGGAAACAAAAGCAGCAATGTATTGAGCTCGAGTAAGATGAAAAAAATTTCCTACTTCATTCACAAATATATATTTTGTGGGTATTTAGCACAAATATCATAGCCAGAATTCCTATTACATTTATCAAATTTCTTCAAGAGATGAAAAAATCCATTTCTATGTGGAGAAGTGTTTCTCCTATTTTTATGTTGTTTTTATTTTAGATTTGGAACTGAAAAAATATGGTTATATTTCTGCATTTTTGAATGTATTAAAGATTTCATTGCTAATGCTAAAATTTCTTAAAGTTTTTATTAATATACTATATATCCAAACGAAAGTATTCTTATCATAAGTGTAGAACTGGTGAATTATTTCCAACTGCACATCCATGAAGCCAGTACCCAGGTTAAGCAACAGAAACTTACCCATGCTAAGTTTTCCAACAGTTGCATTTTCCAAATGCTTACATTTCAGTAGCTTTCAAATCTTGAGAAAAGAAAAAAAACTGTCTCCTTAGAATGGCAACACCTGTACTCAAGCATCCATTTTTCTCCATATATTCTCTAATAGCATCATCAAATATTTTCATTAATGTTTAATTCATTGCACATAGCAACCTGTATAACTATAGGAGAGGACATAAATTAGCATTGCAGAGTATGAACATTTGCTACATGGCAAAACTGTTCTTTTTGGCAACCATTTTGCATTTTTAAAGCCACAAGCACCCTGCTTAACAGAACTCCAAACAGAGAAACAGCAAAGTGAGGGGAAGGTGCTAAATGATGAAGGGCTGAGGGGTTAAAATCATCGCTGGATGATTTCACCACTGTTGCCCCATATTCATACTCTCAGCAAATGAATGAGGAGAGTTCCATGTGGGATTACAAACTTGCTGGGAATGGCTGAGAATCCTTCTGCTCTGCTGGAGTTTGTAAGTAGTTTCTAAGAACTGATTTCTGCGCAAGTGAAATTGATTGGGTTGTTGTATTTTTCTTCTGGCAAGAGCTGTTTTAATCTCTGCATATCCCGCTCCCTGTTCTCTTTGGTTGGCTTGATGATAAAACCTTCTGCAAGATCCAGACACATGTCGTCTCTTCTGTGAAGGCTTCCTGATTACCCTGCCTTGGCCCCTCTTAGATTATGTGGCATTGTCTTCACCAACAACTTACACAATATCTCAGAGCCATAGTAAACACTTAGTCTCTGCCACTCATTCATGCACTAAGTTGTGAGCTTCTAGAGGGCACAGACTATATCTTTCCATCTTTGTATGTTCCTGTCTTGTGCTGTTTTACTTACACTGATGCTGCTTCAAATCTGAACCTGAATGGAAACTCAGTTCCAGGTGTGAAAGTCCATAGGCAGACATCTAGGTAGGTGAGACTAGCACAGACCATCATCATCTAGAGTTCTCTACCATCATCAGAGTTGTTTCTTTAGATTGACCTACTTATTATTTAGCAAGCAACCCACTACCAAGCTCCAGATGAGCAACCACCCACCCAGACCGTCTTGTTAAGCATCATAATGAATGGAGACAGAACTTGCTATTAAACTGTCTTCTGAAAAAAAAAAAAAGTATTCTAGAAAAATAACTGGATCTTGTAAGAAAAGAGTAAAATAAAAGTCCTTACTCTTAATCAGTTTTAATTGACAAACATGTCTTTTACTTCTTTTATTTTTAAATAAAAAGCAAGCAATGAGAATAATACAAACTACAACCATATTAAAATCATCAAGAGACAAGGTAAAGGAAGGGAGTGACTCTAGCCCATTGCTCCTCCTTGGAGTCTTAGGTGGCCTCCATCTTTCTTTTTTTGAGGTCATTCAGAGATGCCTTTCTCTTTTCTTCACTCTGTCTTTAAAAATTTTGCTTTCCAGAGGATGGATGGTCATATGTGATAATAGTGTTTCCTCTGAAAAGTGTATTACAATTTTATTGGTAAATCATACATATTCTACTGCTTAGAAATAGTATAACCATATGATAATGTGAATATATTCAAATAAATATAGATATATTTAGTCATGCCTTGACTTTCCAATACCAGCAGTACTATGTACAAAGCAGACTACCAGGGTTTAATTCTGACTCCCACTTAAAATGCATTTGCTCTTGGGCAAGTTATTTAACCTTTCATCTATATAATTGGGATAATAAAATACATCTCTCAGGTTGTCATGAGAATTAAATGTGTCAGTGTATGTAAAGCTCTTATAAAAATGCATGGCACATGGTAAATGTTTCATAAATGTTAGCCATTATGTAATAATAACTATCATCATATTATATATAATATGCTAGCACTGATAATAAATAATTAAAAACAAAAGGGACATGAGATATCAAAATGAAACATTTGAGTATTATGAATAATAATGGATCTGCCTGTAGTTAACAGCTAGATTTTTCAATTTCTTGAATAATATTAAGCGAAAAAATGTTTTCTTTATTCGAGAAACATGAACAGCAATTGTCAGTAAGAGCAGAATTCCAATATTGTTCTTTGTTATTTTCCTATCTTATAACCAGGTATGGCTAATAGCTACTCAGGTATTAAGTATATAAATACTGTATTAAACAACTATTATTTCAGTGGACTATATAAAACAATACCATTCAATGATATTTTGTGTCCATTGGTAGAATATTTTTATATTATAATTAATGAACTTACTGTACATTGGTAAATTTTACAATTAAACTTTTTAACACAGTGATAATAAAGATAGCATAATCAAGATCATGTCTCTTTTAAAAAAGGAGCTAAGTAATATATGTTTCTCAGATTATTTTGTGACTTTCAAAATAATTTTGACAGCATTAGTGGTTTGCAGTTTTTGGCCACAGCATCTTGCCCATGTCTTTTTTTTTTTCCCCCTGAACTGCCTTTCTTCACAGTTTTCAGATGCAATAATTTGCTTTCCAAATAGGGATGTGAAGACCATATATCAGAATAATTCTGGGTGATTTTATCCAGAGAATGTTTCTGGTTACAAGAAGTAGATGCTTCATTTGCGCTGCACCATATGAAACGTAGTAACACCAAAATACTTTGATGAAACCTACAGATAAACCTTATACAATGGTGAATAACATAGTAATTATATGTTGATTTATAATGACATATAATGACTATCCAAGAAGCATCAGTTCCTAGTACAGAAATAATGATATTAAGCAGAGTTAATCCTCATTTCATAGTTTTAAAAACAGACACTGTGATAAAATTTTCTGAGATTAAAAACAAATTTAAATACACTTACTTAAAATGTTTATCTTCATAGTCTTTTCCGGAAAGTGCATACAATACCAATTTTCACCTCACATGGTTTTCATCTCATGCAAGTTTTGTGTTAAGAACATTTGAAAGCAAACAGTAATTATTATTAACCTTTGGTCAGAATCTGGAGGTAATAAGCCATGTTTAAATCTTTATAGGAGCTGAAGTAACTAAGAGATGTCTTAATTAGGATACTTTCATTGTGTAGTTATGTATGTTGATTTTTAAAATATTTATTTTTTCCAAAAGGGAGAAAAAAAAGAGATATGTGCAAGCAGACTGGCAATAGAACAAGATGTTTACATAACTAATAATCTTTCAAATAAATTTGCTCCCAAGAGGAGCCCAGTCAGATATCCAAAAAGGTGAAATCAAACTGAGCCAGTTGCAGGGGTGTGTGTGTGGTGGGGGGGATTTGGTATCACTGCAGCTGGGACTGGATCATTATTGTTGATGACAAGTGACTATTGTTTTGACTGAGAATATCATTATGTATTATATTGCTTAAATTGCTAACCTTTTAATTTAACTTATATCAGTTTCAGACCTGGGGGTTGTTATGTTTGCTTTTGGTCATAGCTAAAACTCTTACTGTTTTTCTGGGAACCACGTCTTCCGCGCTTTTCCTGCCCTCCCTCTTCTGCCTCCCTTTTCCTTGAAGTGTTTCTTTTGTTTGTCTCCATTACACCAGCACGCAGGAACACAGTGTTTCTGCACAGTGGGAGTTGGCAATCTCCAAAGAGGCTTTCCAGCATTGCTTTTTAGACTGAAATCATTACAATCTTCAATAGCTACTTGGATTAAAAAAAAGAAAGAAAGAAAGAAAGAAACTAGCACATTATTATTCTCAAAACCGTCTCAATGTATAAAGAGGCTATTTGCTTGGTCTTCCCACATCTTCCCCTTCTCTCCCTCCTCTGGCAACGCCTGCTCACCCTGCCCCTTGTCTCTCTGGATACGTTTCCTTCACACTCAAGTTTAGTTTGCGAGGACCTGATTCACTAATTTTATTCAAATGAAGTATACAAATGCATTTTCCCCCTGTTGTTTCTGAATATTTTTGCACTGCTTATGTGAATGATATAGTCAGATATATCTTACATTTACATTTACTTAAATTATTACCTTGAAGAAGGTGAAATATACTAGCACTGACCCAAGATAACGTTTTCAAACCCAAGAGCTATTAACATGAATTAATAGGAAAGTTACTTTAGCAACAATTTTGCGAGTAATTTTTAAGTAGGTGGGAGTTCTAGTTTATCCATGTGTCAAGAATTCCATTTTTACTCCAGGTCCTGAGTGTCTGAATGTCTCCTTTTACCCAGTAGTGACATTTGTTTATGTAGATGCCCACGAGTGACCCTAAGTGCACAGTGGAAACTCAGGGCTTGAGGAGCTGTTTGCAATGCCTTCACCCTGTGAAAGGGATTAGCGTTATGTGAACACTAATATTTCCAACAGAGGCTTGTATAGTGTCGTCACAGGATTTATTTGTTCTTTTTGGTGAGCATAACTATAAATAATAAAAGGGAATGGCCTGAATAAAAGGGAGGCTAATTTATGCACTTTATCAAAGCAGCATAACCAGTTTATATCCTGTACCCCATCCAGATGAATGGATATTCAAATAAAATAAAAATAATATAATGGTTTTCATTGTTAGGTAAATGGAAAAACACAAAAAGAAAATATAACAAACCTGTAGTAATTTGCTATGTATGTTTTTTATCCTGATGTATTTTAAAATAAGTGCTCAACTAAAGGCATTAGGGAATATGTGTTCTTTTTAAAGCTACAGTGCTCCCAGAGTTCTGCAGAGGATGATGTCAGTCACTAACACTCCTCCATCCCTCTGCCTCTGGTCATTAGACATCAAATATGGCAGTCAGTAGAGAGTTAGTGGGTTTTTTTTCTTTGTTCATGCTGTTTCTTATCCCTAGTATACTCTGATCTTCACATTCCATTCAAAATAATTGGTGTAAATTATGAGCACAGAAGTAAAAAAATATCTGTTATTATGAGGTGATAACAAAGAGTTTTTGTTCAAGAGGAACAAATCGGATTCTTAGAATACAATTCACCAATATTTTTTGTTTCACATTCTGTTTATAATTCAAGATCTAGATTGAATAGCATTTTTTCATGAAGATTTTTTGAGTTATCTTAGACAGACTTCTGCCTTCTTTGAAACTCTATGACCCAGTGATTATACATTTCTCATGGCACATGTTAAGCTGCTTCTTGCATCATAAATATTTGTGTAATACTTCCTCTCTCCTATTGTTTCTAAATTCCTTAAGGAATAATACGACATTTTCTTTTTCATTTCAAGCTCCTCTAAACTCCTCACTCAGTACTTTGCACAATGATACTTTGGACCATATGACTAAAAGATAGAAAATGACTGTGGTTTAGGATCTCTTCTGTGTGTCACTTAACTTCCTATGCCTGTACATCCATTAGAAAAATAGCCATTATGGCATTTGGCCTAAAAGATTGATATAGGAATAAATCAGCATTTTTTTCAGATATAGAAAAAAACACATATTTAATATCTAAACACATTTTTAATATGGAAATGTTACAGGTGAAATTTTCTTATTGAAAAAATAGTCATGAGAAATTTAGTCATAGCTTGTCTTTCTCATGTTCTGCCAATAGTACTATAATGTTAAATAGAGTGAATAGTTCAACTTCAGTATCATATCTGCAAATTATAGCTCTCCAAAATGCACCAATTGCTCGAAAGGTTATGAATGATGTCATTTGCACCCATATAGGGAAAGGCTCTTGCCTGACTTTTTAGATCTATTTACAGAGATCCAAAATGTTCCGCCTATTTGTTTATCTAAAATATGTTCCTTCGTGAATGCCAGAAAAGAATTGCTACTGTAATCCCAGGTATCAATTTGCTTCCTGTAGGATATTGCCTTATGATCCCTGCTCAGTCTCCTTTTATTTTTTTATAATCCCAAACCCTAGAGGCATCATTTCAGCCTAAGTCAGTGATTTAGAGGCTCTCATACTTTTATTTATAAATGTGTATGCCATAAAGTTACATAGCCCAGAATATAATGAAAACTGGTCACAAAATTTTCCTTCAAAAATCACAAACATGTTCTAGTAAATATAGCTTTTACCCGGCCATTTATTTTCTTGGTACTGGAGTAGCCGCCTGCATATGTCTGCTCTAGGTTCAGATCCATGTTAGCATATAAAAATCTTGTTTTTGTGAGTCATGCAACACTTTCAGCATATCATTTAATAGGTTGTTAATTTTCTCAGTTACTCTTTCTGGGAAAATCCAGGCCAAATATAAGAGCTAAAAGGGTTGCCTTTGGGCTGGACATACAAAAATATGTGCAATGAGGTAATAGAGGACCAATCATTAGACTCTGAGGGCCAATGCAGTGAACTAACCTTAATTAAGGGTCCAGAAGCTCAGCGGCTACTTTACAAATATTATCTCACTTCCATACCCAAGCAACTCCAGGTAGTAACTGCTACTGCTGCTGCTGCTACTAAGTCAGTTCAGTCATGTCTGACTCTGTGCGACCCCATAGACTGCAGCCTACCAGGCTCCCCTGTCCCTGGGATTCTCCAGGCAAGAACACTGGAGTGGGTTGCCATTTCCTTCTCCAATGCATGAAAGTGAAAAGTGAAAGTGAAGTCGCTCAGCCGTGTCCGACTTAGCGACCCCATGGACTGCAACCCACCAGGCTCCTCTGTCCATGTGATTTTCCAGGCAAGAGTACTGGAGTGGGGTGCCATTGCCTTCTCCGCAGGTAGTAAGTAGTAAGAGTCAAATCAAAAGTTGAACACTGGTCTGCCAGATTTCTTTGCCTGGTTGGAAGAGTTATTTCTGAAGTCATTTTTGGCCAGCTGCTTCCAGGAAATGGAGAAAGGATTTTGACTATTTAGAGTTAGAGACTACTCTGCAGATACAATCATTTGCAAATGAACAATTGGAGAATGCCCAAGTAATAAAAGCATGGCTTTAACAGAGGGAGGGGAAGAAGAAAGAAAGAAGGGAAGAAAAGAAGAAAAGAGGAAGAAAGTAGCACAGAAAAGAGCAAAAGAAAAGGATGAAAGGAGGATGAGGGAAGGGGAAGGAAAAGTGAAGAATTCCAACAAATTCTTTAAAATGTACTTTTTTTTGGTTAAGATAGGTTAAATAAGACCTACTGTTTTTGATTTAAATACATTAGTTTCAATTGAAGCACTCACGCTGACATAATAAAAGTGTTTTAAGGTAATGAATCATTATTTTAAAGGTCACCAATTAAACTCTTTCCCCTGAATAATTTTCCACCTGCCATTCTGCAGGTGGACAGCCCCACATGTACAGCTTTATCCAGTTGGGCTGTAGTCTCCAATGGTGCCAACATTTAGGTGGAAACAAACATACTTTCAGGACCCTCTATCTGTGGCTAAATGTTGTCACTCAGAGATATTTAGATATGTCTGCATTAGAAGTATCAATAGCTTTCTTTTTCCCAGTTTTCATGTGATTCTAGGATATGTCCCAGAGAAACCAGCAGCAGATGAAAGTAACCTGTTTTCTATCCTATCTTGGGGACTTAATTTTGCATTTTATTCACATATATGCTCTTAGGGTAATATTTGTCTTATACTAGTTCAGGTTTTGGAGAAGGCAATGGCACCCCACTCCAGTACTCTTGCCTGGAAAATCCCATGGACAGAGGAGCCTGGTGGGCTGCAGTCCGTGGGGTCGCAACTGAACAACTTCACTTTCACTTTTCACTTTCATGCATTGGAGAAGGAAATGGAAACCCACCCCAGTGTTCTTGCCTGGAGAATCCCAGGGACTGCGGAGCCTGGTGGGCTGCCGTCTATGGGGTCGCACAGAGTCGGACACGACTGAAGCGACTTAGCAGCATCATCAGCAGCAGCAGTTCAGGTTTTTCTTCTCGTATGCTGATAAGCAGGGCCCAGAGATGAGACTGGCATGGCTTTTTGTGCAAAAGCCTAAGTCAAGCTGGAACATAGCTGTGGGCCTCAGCGAGGAGAACCCAGTTGGTGAGGCTGAAGAGAACAGTTCTACAAGGGGAACCTCAACCGAAAAGCTAATATAGGGATGAAATTAGGGGCAGATCTAAGTTTTGTGGCATCAAAAGCCTCATAAATGTATGGGTGGTCATCTGTGAGAAAAAATACAATTTCTAACTTTTTCTTTTTTTGGCCATGCCATGCAGAATGCAAGATCTCAACAAGGGGTCAAATCCACACCCCCTGCATTGGAAGTGTGGATTTTTGACCACTGGACTTCCAAGGAAGTCCCCCAAATTCTTACTTTTCAATGTAAATGAAAATTGCTAGTTTCCCATTCAGGGTCATGAGAGTGCGAGTGCTAAGTCGCTTCAGTCGTGTCTAATTGTTTGTGATCTTATGGACCGTAGCTCTGCAGGCTCCTCTGTCCATGGGAATTCTCCAGGCAAGAATACTGGAGTGAGTTGCCATTCCCTCCTCTAGGGGGATCTTCCCAATCCAGGGATCATGAAAATGGCCTGTGCAAATGAAGGACATTGAAGCTTAAGCCTCCTATAAAACTGCCTATGAAACAGAGACAATCTCTCGAGATTAGACATAGGATGGACTTAGCTACAAACCAAAGGACTAAGATCAGGAGTCGGAAGAAGAAGATTCAAAGCAGAGCCTGGGGAAGCAGATAGTGGAAAGTTAAAATGTCCAGTTAGAGAAAGCAATAGCAATCACTATATATAGTTCATCCATGGCCTTCTGGGAATAGGGGGAGATGGCAGGTGTTTAAGATGTATTTCTGGGCTGGACAATAGGCATGGCTATGCCCCAATATCTTAGGATTAACCAACACAAGAAAATCATGGTTTGAATACATGTTTGATGGCTGATCTTTATTACTCAGAATATGTCTGAAATCTGAGGTTTGGACAAAAGCAAAAAATAAAGTTTTGTTATTGCCCCACAGGAGCTTGAACTATGTAGCAACATTGAGGGAGAAAAATTACTGGTAGTTTTCTAACAGCTTGTACCTTACCTAATATTAACCCACTGGGCATATTGGAGCTGTAAGGAATCTGGATGCAATAGTAAGCTTTGGTTGAAAAAATTGCACCGATCAATAGCTTGCATTACTGTAAAAATCCTTCTGGGCTTAAAATTTTATTTTCTTGTATTATGATAGAAACCCTGAAGAGCAAGAATGAGGGCTAATCAAAGAAATAGTAGAAAACAGCATATGTGTCCCAATACATGATGGTCTCCATCAAGGACATTATGGGTTCTACACTGAAAGCTATGTAGTAGTGGAATTTTTTTTTCTCTTACATCTCCACAGTGCTGTTTCAGGGTGCTTTCTAAAATATTTTTCTAGTAACCAAGTAAGTTCAATGACATAGCTTAAAATAGAAAAATGATGTTTTGTATAGTTTTTGTGTGTATATGAGTCTGTGTGAGTGCCCATACACAATAATTATATTATTTGTTTCTCTATTAACACTCCACTAAAAATATTTGGAAATTAATCATCTGCTTTTTCTCTTGCAATATAACAGTTTCATTATGTATTCTTTATGTCAGTGGCTGGTATTGCATATGGATCTACTAAAGCTATTTTTATCCTAAAACATAGATATCACTGGGTAAGCATAATATATACAGAAGCTAATTAAATAGAGCCAAACTATCTGTTTTTTTAAAGAATAGGTATGTGAAATACATAAACATGGCATTAATGCTATACATTTAGAATACTGTTATTTTGAACAATACAAACTTATTTGCTTCTTTTTTATTGTCATTTTCTCAGGAGAAAATAGTTGGTCCAAGTTGACTGGGGTCTTAAAGAATGAGAAGATTAAGGAAGTGAAATCAGGTCATAAGGCAAGATAATCAGGGCATGAGGCATAATTCATGAGGGGAGGAGAAGGCGCCCAGGTGATGTGAGGTCAGAATCACGTATGAACAGAAGACCCACAGCTTCAAACATCCACAGCATGAACAGATCCTCCTGGGAGAGAGGGCTCTTCAGAAAATCTCCTCTTCCTGATATTGAATAGGAGACATTGCCTCCATTTTTTCTTTCTTAGTTCTTTTACAGCAGTGTTGGACTTAGAGCAATCATGCTAAAATGTAAACCTAAAGCCCAATTATTTCATTTCCCTTTAAATCTCTTCACTGGCTCCTTTTGATCTGTGGTACATTTTGAGTTTTTTGAAGTAGCCTGACCATTTTTAAAATGGAGACCATATGGTCTCCAGCCCCAGGTCCCACTAGTATACCTCATGCCTTACCCCTAATCATATTTAAGTGGGTGTAGTTCCCTGCCTACTCTGCACACCTGTCCTGGCGCTGTTCTCTGTGCCTTGATGCTTTCCTCACCTATCGTTTTCTGGCCAAATAAAAGCTCATCTTGTAAAATTCAGCTAGAATACCACCTACTCTGGGAAACTTTTCCTGAAAACTTCTAGTTGGAACACCACACCTAAATTATTATATTCTTATGTCACTTGAAATGGCTTAAAATTATATTAGATTCTATATTTATTTTTGCAATCTAACAAATATATAATTTTTATTAGAGATTGCATGAGATTCCATGAGATTATCAGCAACTAGAGGCAAGAAACTACATTAATATTCCCTGAATTTATCTGACCAGTTCTATCATTTGTGTACTAATAGTCTTAACTGGGAATGTGGCTGACAAATAAATCATGGAGTAAGCTGAACTTCCTGCAAAGTCTTACCTGCAAACATTCCGGGATATTATCAATATCCTAATTGAAATTATCAATTTTCTATAATATGGTTTTATTTATATTCATAAAAATGCTTGGATTTGTTTGAGCTTTTTCTGGGCCAAGCAACTATTCTTACATATGAGATAAGATTGAAGGTAAAGCCACCTAGCAGAGTATACATATATTCAGTTTTCCTAATAAATGTTTGTTGTATGGGAGAATAGATGGATGGATTAAAACAACTTTAAAGAATATTTTGGGCTCCAAAATCACTGCAGATGGTGACTGCAGCCATGAAATTAAAAGACGCTTACTCCTTGGAAGAAAAGTTATGACCAACCTAGATAGCATTTTGAAAAGCAGAGACATTACTTTGCCGACTAAGGTCCATAGGGTCAAGGCTATGGTTTTTCCAGTGGTCATATATGGATGTGAGAGTTGGACTGTGAAGAAGGCTGAGCGCTGAAGAATTGATGCTTTTGAACTGTGGTGTTGGAGAAGACTCTTGAGAGTCCCTTGGACTGCAAGGAGATCCAACCAGTCCATTCTGAAGGAGATCAGCCCTGGGATTTCTTTGGAGGGAATGATGCTAAAGCAGAAACTCCAGTACTTTGGCCACCTCATGCGAAGAGTTGACTCACTGGAAAAGACTCTGATGCTGGGAGGGATTGGGGGCAGGAGGAGGAGGGGACGACAGAGGATGAGATGGCTGGATGGCATCACTGACTCAGTGGACGTGAGTCTGAGTGAACTCCAGGAGTTGGTGATGGACAGGGAGGCCTGGTGTGCTGCAATTCATGGGGTCGCAAAGAGTCAGACACGACTGAGTGACTGAACTGAACTGAACTGAAAGAAAGTTTCAAACATATCTAAATAGGACTGGATGCATTATTTTGAGCACAATTTACTTGATAATATATTCCACCAATCCTCAACTATGAGATAGATTCATGTTCCAATGTGAAAGTTTGGTAATGTCTTGTTGTAGAAAGACCTTAACATAAAAGAGCTAATAAGATTTCTCACATTTTGGGAAGTGGTTTGAAATATAAAAAACAGGCTGGTTTGATGAAAAGAAGGTAAAATAATGTGTATCACGGTATATAACAATTGTATCAAGCCATCAGTTCAGATCTCTGGGAACTTCTGCACTATTGATTTTTTTATCAATAAGTTTGAATCTGCTTTACATCAGATTTTGCACCTAAATCTAAGTTATTTGAGAGAAGTTTTATCGCTTTAGAGATTAATAGTAAAACAGAGTGAAACAGCCAAATTCTCAAAAAGAATAGGAAGTCGGCAAACACGAAGCAGCCTATTTCCCATCAGTTCAGTTCAATCCAGTTCAGTCAGTCAGTCGTGTCTGACTCTTTGTGACCCCATGGACTGCAGCGTGCCAGGCTTCCCTGTCCATCACCGACTCCCGGAACTTGCTTAAACTCCTGTCCATCAAGTTGGTGATACTGTCCAACCATCTCATCCGCTTTCGTCTCTGTCTCCTCCTGCCTTCAATCTTTCCCAGCATCAGGGTCTTTTCCAGTGAGTCAGTTCTTCCCATCAGGTGGCCAAAGTATTGGTTTCAGCTTCAACATCAATCCTTCCAATGAATATTAAGGACTGATTTCCTTTAGGATGAACTGGTTGGATCTCCTTGCAGTTCAAGGGACTCTCAAGAGTCTTCTCCCATAACATGATCTAGAAGTGAAGATGCTATCTGCAAAGCATCTATTTGGAATGGATCAGAGGACACATGGCTATAGACTAAATGAAAGTTTCATTTTATTGGATAATTGAATTTTAATGAAATTTTGCTACCTCATCTGAGAGTTAAAACAAAAGTCTGCTATTGCAGCAAAATTTAAGAATAAGTAAGTAAAGTTACTCAGTCGTGTTCGAATCTTTGTGACCCCAAGGACTGTAGTCTCAGAGAAGGCAATGGCACTAGTCTATCAGGCTCCTCCCATGGGATTTTCCAGGCAAGAGTACTGGAGTGGGTTGCCATTTCCTTCTCCAGAGGATCTTCCCCACCCAGGGATTGAACCCAGGTCTCCTGCATTGTAGGCAGATGCTTTACCATCTGAGCCACCAGGGAAGTCTAGGAAGAATAAGTAAGTGAATATTTAAAACTCTAGTTTAAATCTGTTAAAATAAGAGCCACAAGAAGCTGAGGATGGAGGAGACTGTGATATTTTAGTTGGATTAAGGTGCAATATGAGGTCGGTTCAGTGAGAGTCAGCACAATTCTATTACATGTGGACTAACTTACTGACCCCAATATACTCATGGTAGCGCTCAATATGCCAGCAACTTTGGAATACTCAGCAGTGGCCACAGGACTGGAAAAAGTCAGTTTTCATTCCAATCAAGAAGAAAGGCAATGCCAAAGAATGTTTGAACTACCACACAATTGCACTCATCTCACATGCTAGCAAAGTAATGCTCAAAATTCTCCAAGCCAGGCTTTAGTAGTTATGTAAACTGTGAAATTCCAGATGTTCAAGCTGGATTTAGAAAAGGCAGAGGAACCAGAGATCAAATTGCCTACATCTGTTGGATCATAGAAAAAGCAAGAGAGTTTCAGAAAAACATTTATTTCTGCTTTATTGACTGTGTCAAAGCCCTTGACTGTGTGGATCACAACAAAATTTGGAAAACTCTTAAAGAGATGGAAATACCAGATCACCTTACCTGCCTCCTGAGAAATCTGTATGAAGGTCAAGAAGCAACATTTAGAACTGGACATGGAACAACAGACTGGTTCCAAATTGGGAAAGGAGTACATCAAGACTGTGTATTGTCACCCTGCTTATTTAACTTGTACGCAGAGTACATCATGCGAAATGCCAGGCTGGATGAAGCACAAGCTGGAATCAAGATTGCAGGGAGAAATATCAATAACCTCAGATATGCAGATGACACTACTGTTATGGCAGAAAGCAAAGAGAAATTAAAGAGCCTTTTGATTAAAATAAAAGAGATGAGTGAAAATGCTGACTTAAAACTCAACATTCAAAAAACTAATATCATGGCATCTGGTCCCATCACCTCATGGCAAATAGATGGGGAAACAAGGAAAACAGTGAGAGACTTTATTTTCTTAAACTCAAAAGTCACTGCAGATGGTGACTGCAGCCATGAAAAAATATATATAAAACATCACGAGATCTCTATCCTTAAATATCTTATAAATTCAAAGGTGACATAAACAACTGAACTTTCATTGAAACAGAAAAAGTAGTGAATTCAATAAATGCTAAATTTTCTGGTGACATTCCTACTGGCATTCTTAAACGCTGACAGTCAGTTTGGTTCAGTCGCTCAGTCGTGTCCAGTTCTTCGTGACCCCATGGACTGCAGTGCACCAGGCCTCCTTGTCCGTCACCAACTCTCAGAGTTTGCTCAAACTCATGTCCATGAATTCAGTGGTTCCATCCAACCATCTCATCCTCTTTTGTCCCCTTCTCCTCCTGCCTTTAATCTTTCCCAGCATCAGGGTATTTTCCAGTGAGTCGTTTCTTTGCATCAGGTAGCCAAAGTATTGGAGTTTCAGCTTCAGCATCAGTCCTTACAATGAAAATTCAGGACTGATTTCCTTTAGGATGGACTGGTTGGATCTCCTTGTAGTCCAAGGGACTTTTAAGAGTCTTCTCCAGCACCACAGTTCAAAAGCATCAATTCTTTGATGCTCAGTCTTCTTTATGGTCCAACTCTCATAATCATATATGACTACTGGAAAAACCATAGCTTTGATTAGACAGAACATTGTTATTAAAGTAATATCTCTGCTTTTTAATATGCTGTCTAGGTTTGTCATAGCTTTTCTTCAAGGAACAAGTGTCTTTTAATTTCATGACTGTAGTCACCATCTGCAGTGATTTTTGGAGGTCAAGAAAATAAAAATCCATCATTGTTTCCATTCCACTTTTTTCTTCCCATGAAGTGATGGGACCAGATGCCATGATCTTAGTTTTTTGAATGCTGAGAATTAAGCCAGGTTTTTCACTCTCCTCTTTCACTTTCACCAAGAGGCT
Organism: Ovis aries; assembly: GCF_016772045.2. Classification (NCBI taxonomy): domain Eukaryota; kingdom Metazoa; phylum Chordata; class Mammalia; order Artiodactyla; family Bovidae; genus Ovis; species Ovis aries. The sequence continues at coordinate 39,203,718 of NC_056061.1, read as the reverse complement.
CTTTAGTGCTTCTTCACTTTCTGCCATAAAGGTGGTGTCATCTGCATATCTGAGGTTATTGATATTTCTCCGTGCAATCTTGATTCCAGCTTGTGCTACATACAGCCTGGCATTTCGCATGATGTACTCTGCATACATTTAAATAAGCAAGGTGACAATAAACAGACTTGATGTACTACTTTCCCAATTTGGAACCAGTCCATTGTTCCATGTCTGTTTCTAACTGTTGCTTCTTGACCTTCATGCAGATTTCTCAGGAGGCAGGTAAGGTGGTATGTTAACTGAATGATGGTTTAAAATTCATTGAATTCCCCTTTTTGGCTGAGAGCTTAGAATACTCTTTTGGCTTACAGCTTTTTTTTTTTTTTTTTGTAAAATGAACAGTTTTATTTATCTGTTTTATATTGGAGTATAGTTGATTAACACATTAGTTTCATGTGTACAACGAAGTGATTCAGGTATGCATATACATGTATCTACTCTTTTTCAGTTCTTTTCCCAATTAGGTTGTTACAGAATATTGTGCAGAGTTCCCTGTGCTAAACAGTAGGTCATTTGTTGGTTATCAATTTTTTTTTTATTTTTTATTTTTTTTTATTTTTTATTTTTTTAGTTTTTTATTTTTTAAATTTTAAAATCTTTAATTCTTACATGCATTCCCAAACATGAACCCCCCTCCCACCTCCCCTCCCCATAACATCTTTCTGGGTCATCCCCATGCACCAGCCCCAAGCATGCTGCATCCTGCGTCAGACATAGACTGGCGATTCAATTCACATGATAGTATACATGTTAGAATGTCATTCTCCCAAATCATCCCACCCTCTCCCTCTCCCTCTGAGTATAAAGAAAAAACTATTCCAATCTTTCTTTTCTTAGAAATTAAAGTAATTGAGAATATTCTGATGCTCATCATTATACTTGGGATATAACTTTGTTGTACTCTACCATATATACAAGTGTAAAAATGGGTTGAAATTTCCCAGTGGTTTTCCTTCAGTACATCTATACCATTGTATTGATCTTGTTTTACTTTTTCTAGACCATAAGTATGTCTTAAAATTCTATTTCATTTGCTTGGTTGAATTTTGATTCAGTTAACTGATTTATTGGTAGGGTGGTGAAGAAAAGATGCTTTGGGATTAGAGCAGTCTGTTTTTGAGTTCAATCTCAGCTATTCACTAGTGGAGTAGCCACTAAACCCTCAATGAGCCTCACATTTTACATCTATAACATATAGTTAACTAATAGTACCTATCTTGTTTGGCTTTTGTGATGATTAAATGTGCAAATATGACCAAACCCTTTTGAACTGTGCTGACACATACTAAGGTAAATGCTAAATATTATAATTCTGTATTCCTAATTAAGTGGATTTATGGATTTCATTACTCATTTGCAGTACATGAAGCTTGTAAAAGAAATGTGGGACTTAAAAAGATTTTTTCAAAGAAAGCACAAATATAATAAGAATAAAGAAAACAGAAACAGGGTGCGAAAAAAGGTACAGGCAGAGTTCACATTTTATTCTTTTCCACCCATAATGCAATGTGAGACCAAGGATGACCTATCAAGTCTAACAAAAAATGGCTAAAGAAATTAGACATCATTAAGAACTCTATTTGATATGCAAATTACAGTCACTTTCACAAGATTGAACTTCACTTTAACTTTATTCTTGGCCTTGAGATCGTAGGTAATGATAGTAAGATGCCATCACAATTAACACATTTAAAAAGTAACCATCCACATTGGAAAGACAAAACTCTACAACTTGCTCAACTATTTTGTAGTACTCTCATACTCAATATCATGTTTAGTCTTTTCACCGTTTGCCATGTACATTTTTGCTGCAGCATTTTTGTTGTGCAAGTAATTGGCCATCAGGCAATTTTGCTACAAATGATAAAATAACAAAGAATAAAAGAAAAATATAAAAGGAAATAGGAAACATGAATAGCAAAGTTGACACATGAAAAATACAAAATATTTGGTTACATTTAAAATGTGTGTAGATTCATGGCATACTGCGCAAATAACTGACTTTCTTTTGTAGATTGCACGTTAAGTATTTGCATTCATTCACGGTAGTATACTTTTATTTTTCTGTCATTCACTTGGATCACCACTCAACATGATGCTTTTTCTTTTTTCACTTAAATTGCTTCCTTCATTAATAGAGGTATGTTTCCAAATACTAGGATGTGTATTTGTACCTGAGGTTTCTATTGTATTGTGAACGTTGCTTCACTGTTGTTTGTTCTTGGCATATTGCCACATATGTTAGATGTTCCAAATTTCTATGGGGAACGTGGGTTCAACTCTGTGCCTTTGAGTTTCTTGGCCTGTTTATCTTCTAATGTAGTATGTTTGAAAATAAAAAAAAAAAAATTCTTCAGGAAAATTTTCAGCTCCATAAAGCCATCAATATTGTCTTTAACTGGAAGAAGCATACGGCATTTTAACACATGAAACCAAATTGTCAGACTAAAATGTCAACTAGTTCTTTCTTGTCATGGCAAAATGGACTTAGCCAATTAGTTATGTGGCAAAAATATTTATGACAAAAATGCTTGTGTCAAAGATGCCTACAGCAAGTACACTTACGGTGAAAAGTACCTGTGAAATTGTGTTACTTGCTCAGTTGTGTTGACTCTTTTCAACCCCATGGTCTGTCCACAGAATTCTCCAGACAAGAATACTGGAGTGGGTTGCCATTCCCTTCTCCAGGGGAATCTTCCTGACTTAGAACCACATATATAGTAACTTATTCTTTCTGAACTTAATAATGAGTATTTTGAAGCTCTTTTTGTTTTGTTTTATTTTATATTGTTTTTGGTATCTACTTGCTGAATATACTACCCTTTCTTTTGCCATCTCAGAAAGCTGAGTACTCTCTTTTTCAGCTGCCCTTGCAGCAAGAGGGGACTGTGTGTTCTTGTTACAGCCAATGAGGCCTGAGGAAAAGTCTGCTGGGGCATCTGGTGATACTCTCTTCCTGACATAAGCATGGCTGGTACTGTGCCTTCACTCTGCCTCTTATCTTTGAATATAGTATTATTTAGGAATGGTAGTAACGCTAAGAGTAAAAAAGTGCAGACATGAAAAAAAAGTAACAGTCTAATGATACCAGTGCAGAAAGATGGAACAATTTGGTCCCCGCTGGCACTGTGAACAACTGCACTAACAATGGACGAACATCTGCCTCTAGACATCCCTTTACAACTTCCGTGACTATTATGCAGGCCAATGTTTATTCAGTTCAGTCTCTCAGTCGTGTCCGACTCTTTGTGGCCCCATGAACCGCAGCACGCCAGGCCTCCCTGTCCATCACTAACTGCCAGAGTCTACCCAAACCCATGTCCATCGAGTTGGTGATGCCATCCAACCATCTCATCCTCTGTCATCCCCTTCTCCTCCTGCCCTCAATCTTTCCCAGCATCAGGCTCTTTTCAAATGAGTCAGCTCTTTGCATCAGGTGGCCAAAGTATTGGAGTCTCAGCTTCAACATCAGTCCTTCCAATGAATACCCAGGACGGATCTCCTTTAGGATGGACTGGTTGGATCTCCTTGCAGTCCAAAGGACTCTCAAGAGTTTTCTCCAACACCACAGTTCAAAAGCATCTATTCTTCAGCACTCAGCTTTCTTCACAGCCCAACTCTCACATCCATACATGACCACTGGAAAAATCATAGCCTTGAATAGATGGACCTTTGTTGACAAAGTAATGTCTCTGCTTTTTAATATGCTGTCTAGATTGGCCATAACTTTCCTTCCAAGGAGTAAGCATCTTTCTGTTTCATGGCTGCCGTCACCATCTGCAGTGATTTTGGAGTCCCCCCAAAATAAACTCCAGCCACTGTTTCCATTGTTCCCACAATGTGTATTAGGTGTTCCTTTTAATTTGTATTATTTGTAATGTGAGTACAATCATTTTAACCATTCCATTTATTATTTATGCCACACTCTGTTTCCCAAAGTGTTTGAAATTATTTATTGTTGTAAAAGCTTCCTAGGGGGCTCAGTGATAAAGAATCCCTCTGCGATGCAGGAGAGTTGGGTTCAATCTCCAAGTCAGAAAGTTCCCCTGGAAAGGAAATGGTAATCCACTCCAGTATTCTTGCCTGGAAAAGTCCCATGGACAGAGTAACCTGGTGGGCTACAGTCCATAGGATTGCAAAGAGTTGGACAAGACTGTCACTAAGCACGTACGCATAATTGTAAAATACAAAAAAAAAAAAAAAAGAACAAAATAGATAAAATCAATTGTCTAAAGCTTAATATTGACAAAGATAAGCTCTAGTAGTTTCTCAGGGGAAGTTATTTTTGAGCACTGATTTCTAAGTAAAATTTCTTATGTGGATTCTGATATGAGGTAATATCTTCTTCAGACTTACTTACGCATGAAATATAATTAGGAATTTTATAGAGTTGCTTGTTGTATGCATTCTTCTAAAGAGTGGGTAGGGGCATCAAAAAACAGCTTACCAGTATCAAGTGTATAGGAGGCCAACTGAAGCCATGTATGATCTTCTCAAGAGACACAGGAAGCAGATTTTAACTTGCCGAGGAGGGAATACCTTTCAGTTTTTTTTTTTTCCCCCTTAAGCATCATAATTTCCTTAGTTTGGATTTTGATGGGCATGTAAGATCTAGGAAATAAATATTCCACTCTCTGATGGAGGCCAAGGAAGGAGTATTTTGTACTTCCGATTCTGGGCAGATCCAGATATCTCATAAACAGTAAAACTGGTCATGTGTTTAGTACCTTATAAGCAATACTTGAAGCATAAAAGAAGACTCATCACTGGATAGGAAACCCTCACACTTTGCCTGAAGGTGGCCTCATGGACACATATTTTCTTATGAGACAGTATTGGGTTCCTTGTAACACATAAACTAGTGATAAATTAATCTTTAAAGTTATGCCCTATAGAAAATAGTCAAGATGATTTGGGCTAAAAAATGTTCAAATCAGGTATTACCACTTAATCACCATAACTATTGTACAAAAAACAAAAACAAAATTATATACACACGCAGAGAAAAAAATCCTTCTGTGGTATTCTCATTCTTTGTTTGGTTTTGAGCAACATGACTTCTGTCTGAATCCACTAAGATTAGTTCTCTACAGAATATTAGAAAATTTAGATCTTTTCTATCAGATATAATAATAGTAGCATGAAAATACTTAATATGAAGCCATACTTTCTGAAAGTATTTTATTAGGTAACCTTCAGGTTTTGACAAATTTTAAAATTAATGCATAGAAATCTTATTTTCATATTTTCTTAGAAGAAATGAGTTGAAATATTTTCTTTGTTAGGTACATAATTAAGGGTATCTTCAAATGCTTTTCAGAATATGTACCTAAACAGAGGTAAATAAAGTTATATTCATTATTTGTTAATACACCAAGGCTAAGAATGGAAGACAAAGTAAGCCAGACATTTTATAGACTGTGTCTGACTGTTTATTCTTGTCTGGAGGTACCTTTATGTCAAAATTTAAACTAATAAAAATCTAAAAAATTAATAGGATGCATGTTTAGAGGACAAACAGAAAGATTTTTAGAAAATGTTTACTGATATAAGTACCCCACCCCCAACCCCAACCTCAGGCCTTTTCTGCTTTTTAAAGACTGTAGGAAAGATACGCTGGCACTTTAATTGGTAAATGAACTAGTTTATGTTTTAGTGTAAACATGCCCCCAGATGATTTCTTTTCTCCTTATACGTTTTGCTAAAAGAACTGTGTTAAAATATGAGCTATGCTTTTTATTCTCCTTCATTTATAACAGATTTTCTTTCAAATAGCAGCATCCTTCTTTGCTTCTACAGTTCTGGTTTGTTTCTCAAGGCATCACCATTAGTGTCTATGTTTATCTTCTTTATCAAAACTTAGTCTATGAAGTAATTTTTGATAATTTCCTTTTAGCTTAGCCTCACAAAATCTATTATTCTGAAGCTAGGATAGCATGCCACATTCCACCCCTGCCTGTGCTGCATAAGCACTTTGAATGATGACAGATCAGAGAAGATGGGCCTGAATGCATAATTATCGAGACACATAGTTAATGTTAGTTGATAAAAGTGGGCACACACAATTAAGAGAACATGCTTGATAGAACTAGGCAGTTTATTAAGGAGCTGGGTAAAACAACTGTGAGGAGTTACAAGGATTCATAAACTGCCTTTTGGCTCCTTGAATGTCACTGTCTTCAATTGTCTTTGCACTCCCTGTATAAGGTTTGTCTCATGCATAATAATTTCCCTCTTTCCTCTGCCCCATCCTAGAACAGTTTTACCTTTTCAACTAGTTCCTGTTACCACTATTTAATAAGAAGGCTTTGCTGGGCTTTCTAATCGAAAACTTGCTTTTATCTTTCTTCATGAAAGAATTGAAATGGCTTCTTTCAGGTTGCTGTAGCCTCTGGGGAGATAAGGACCCTGCGGTTAACAGGATGAGAGATTTTTGTTTAGAAATTTTTATTTAGACAATGAAAAATGACCTCTGTAAACTCAAAGCTATCTTATTTTGGGGCTTTAGGCTTCTGGCAGATAAATCAATTGGGCCCTTGGGATAGTAAAGGAAAAACCTTTGCAGTAACTATGTCAGGGCAACGCAATAGATTTGTTGTGAGTATGCAGTTGTGTTGAATGTAGAATGCACTTAAAAATAAATATCATTTTATTTTATATTAAATATTCAGGATCTGGATTCTACTCTTTTTAGCTTTTGCAAAGAAATATATTTTTGTGATTCAAACTGGAGAAAGCATATCTTTTTATGTATAAAATATGTGAGTATTGTCAGTATTTTGATTTTGACTTTTTAAATTATTTACCTGTGCATTCTCTAATGGGGGACCATTTTAACATTTAGATTCTCAAAGTTATATTCTCCTATTAAAAATCAGTATTATAAACTGCTTTTTGTGGGTAAATAGTTTCATTGTTACCTAAATAATACAATAGTAGTTGGTCTAAAATATGCTTTCCAGATTGTTGCAACCTTTTTCACACCTGTTCATAGGCTCAAGGAGCTTTGCAGATCCTCACAGCATGAATTTGCACTGCATGTTCATTCTCTAAAGAAAGAGTGTTGCACTTGGCTGTGTTCTTTTTTACCTATGTCTTGTAGAGTGCACATTCAGGGTGAAAAGTTATGCAGAATAATCTGTAAATTTGACAAGGAAGCAAACCAGGAGACAGATGCTCTACCAACTTGCATGCAGTTACTAATAGGAATGTTCATCGATCTAGAAAAGAAGCAGTTTTGAAGAGGTTAATTTTTCTTATTGTACACAAAACCTTCATGCCCATTTTGCAATGGCATCAAGATTATGGTGCAAGCCAGTAAAATGCATGGGGACCAGAAATTAAGTATAGTGGAAAATAGAGATAGAATTTAGCAAATAGCACACTGCTGCTGCTGCTGCTAAGTTGCTTCAGTTATGCCCGACTCTGTGCGACCCCATAGATGGCAGCCCACCAGGCTCCCCCATCCCTGGGATTCTCCAGGCAAGAATGCTGGAGTGGGTTGCCATGTCCTTCTCCGGTGCATGAAAGTGAAAAGTGAAAGTGAAGTTGCTCAGTCGCTTTGCGACCCCATGAACTGCAGCCTACCAGTCTCCTCTGTCCATGGGATTTTCCAGGCAAGAGTACTGGAGTGGGTTGCCATTGCCTTCTCTGAAATATCACACAAGAAGTCACAATAAAAATTATGAGAAAGATGGAATTGAGATTAGGAAGATGATCAGAGAATGTAAGAAAAAGCCATGCACATTCTTCTTTCCTTAATTCTGTCTGACCATTTTGGAGGGAGGCAGGTGACAAACCAATGTGATCAAACTCTTCTATCCTCACACTTAAAAAAAATTGTCTTCTCATTTTTATTCTCCTTGCATTAAAAGTTATTATTATTAGGCTATGATCAAAATTAATGGGTAAGCCATATTTTATTTATTTTGACAGGACCTTCTATTTAAGACTTTGAGTAATATAAAAATATAAAACATAGCTATTGCTTAAATATCCATGATATTGCCAGTGACTCTTGACAATGATCACAGAGAGGATTTAATTTTAGGGATACTGGAACAGATAAATGATATTTTCATTCTGGTTTTAGTTTCCAAAAACAAGAAGATGGGTGTGACACAAATCTTAAAGTATTATTTTCTCAGTACTCTATAATAACCTAGATGAGAAAGGAATCTAAACAGAATAGATGTATGTATATGCATAACTGACTCACTTTGCTGTACAGAAGAAAGTAACATTTTAAAGAAACTATACTCCAATGAAAAGTAAACTTAAAAGAAGAATAAGTGAGATGATATATATTGAGCACATGCCTATGCAGACCTATATATATATGGGTGTGTGTGTGTGTGTGTGTGTGTGTATATATATATATACTTATTTAATTCTCATGAGAGTTTTATGGGATATGCATTGCTATAATAATCCCAATGATATGGGAAACAGAGACACAGAGAGGTTAATTTACCTGCTTGTAGGCGGCTGAGATGCTAATCCAGTCAAGAAGCCTTAGCTCCTAACTCCTGCCCTGTGGTCCTCAATGGCAGGTGGGCACTGTACATTCAGTAAGTATAGGGATCCTCCTACTTCCGCTCACTGAATTCCCTTCATCTAGACCAAAATATCTGTGATTATTCTTCTGTAATTTTGATATTAAAGTGTTCAGATTATTAAAGAAACATATGTTTAAATTTAAATATCTAATAAAGTTAATTAGGCCAAAGCATATGTCTTTATACCCTTTAATTTAAAAGAGTACAGTCCAAAAAAGGAATCAGTTCAATAAATTATCAACATTTACTATCTCCCTAATGTCATACAATCTGCAGTTGATTAAGACTAAGATATCTCAGTGGAGAAGGAAATGACAACCCACTCCAGTATTCTAGCCTGGAAAACCCCAAGGACAGAGGAGCCTGGCGGGCTCCAATCCATGTGGTGGCAAATAGTTGGACATGACTGAGCATGCACACATGCAGATATCTCAGGGTCTTTAACTCATAAGCATCTTTAAAAGCTTGGGTATAATAAGTTTACTTAAAATCAATGGAAAATAATTTAAATTATTCTCAATTGAAAACTTAAAAAATCAATTTGGTTTATAATATAGACAGTAAATTCCATGAACTAGCAGACTGAAAGATAGCATATTTAGTTATAATCTTTAATAAATACTTCATGGAAAAATACTTTAAGTTTACTACATCTCTAAATGTTTAGTTCTCCATACGCAGTAGAAATGACATAGTGATCAGTTATATTCATAAGCTATCCAAGGGATCCGTGCGTATAAATCTTCATTCATCCCTATTTCTGACTTCTGTTTTTCAACTTTCTGAGAAGTAGTTTTAAACCCAGAGATGGGCTGCTGAAAGCTACAAAATAGTTGGCAATAATCCCAAAGCCCATTTACTAAAAGTCCGTATGTGCTTTTGTAAGGTGGTCCTCAGATCCTTACTCAGGTCTGCTTTTTATGTTTAGTTACATTTCCAAGATGATTGCAGGTTCAAAATATCAAATGAGAAAGAGAATAGGGGTACATTTTAGGGGCACATAGATGATACTACAAAGTCCTGTATACTTTAAGTAGTGCTTAGCACATACCTCCTACAATAATTGATATCCTTAAGTGTGTTGAGTAAAGTTGCAAGAGGGAAAGAGAAATCAATTATAAACGTAAGTGCAGAAATAGAATTGCATGAGAGATTATGATTGTTGTAGGAGCCTGTGCAACATTTTAAAGCTCTTTGAGGCATTACTTTACAGTATTTCATGCTTCTAATAATGAGATTTCCATATCAATTAAAAAGGTCAACTTATGTTTTAAATCAGAGAAGGCAATTGCACCCCACTCCAGTACTCTTGCCTGGAAAATCCCATGGGTGGAGGAGCCTGGTAGGCTGCAGTCCATAGGGTCGTGAAGAGTTGGACACGACTGAGAGACTTCACTTTCATTTTTCACTTTCATGCATTGGAGAAGGAAATGGCAACCCACTCCAGTGTACTTGCCTGGAGAATCCCAGGGACGGGGGAGCCTTGAAGTGACTTAACAGCAGCAGCAGCAGCAACATGTTTTAAATACTATGTTTAAAGCATCAGAGTAATGTATCAACTTATTTGAAAATATTTTAATAAAAGATCTTAATGTATTTTTTAAAAATACATAAAAATTTTATAATCCAACAAAAGAAGATAGAAAATAATTTAGAGAGGTAAAAGTGAACATCAAAATAAATAGTAACTGGTGGCATCACTGCAGTAAGATAAATGAGAGTAGCAATCAAGGTACCATCCAGAAATAGATGGCACATCTGTTTGGATAAACTGAAACTTGTTATTTGCAAGGGATCGTTTACAAAGATATGGACAGGGTGAAGGGGAAACCCAAAAGATGGAGTGGGTAAAATAAAGAGAGCTGATATCTCTTCAGTCTCACAGGGAGGAGAGGGGGCAGTTACCAAAATCCAGAAAGAGATATTGCCTTAAAAAAGAGTAGTTGAGGAACACAGCCAACTGAGAAGACTTGCCAAGGGAGAAGACAGGCAATGAATATCCTGACCTCAGTCTCCACCATCCCTCCAATTTGTTTTGTGATCCCCATTGACAGAATCCAAATATAAACTAGAAGATAAAAAAAGTTGTTGATAGAGTCCACGTGGGTCAGCTTCTCATGTCAGAGAGCAGAGTGGAGAGTGACTCTGGCAATAACAATGGAAGATACCTGGCATTACGAGCAAAAGTGAAATAATATCTCAAAAGCCAAAGAACTGAGCATTAGGACTCCATTAAAATTGTTGGTGAAACTTAAGGAACAGTGGAAAACTGAATATTTTGACATGTGAACAAAACTTTTGGAAATAAGTAGTCTGAAAACATCCAGAGGAAATGTGAACTTCTCCAAGCAAAGATGAAGATACAACTGGGTGTGTGTGCACGTGCCTGCATGTGTGTGGTGTACGCACCTGTGTGGAGAGAGAGAGGGGGAGGGGGAGGGAAAAGACGATAGGATAGAGGATACTGATTTGGAATCAAAGTTCCTACTAAAGTTTCAGTTCTTTGATAGCAGACACCCTATTGTGTGCTACTTTGTAATCCAAGTTTGAACCCAAAGTCTGGATTAGGGTGAAACCTATGAAATGCAAAATGTAAAAAACACATCAATTACTCAATAATCAAGATAAATATTTGAATGCAATGTTTGAAGAATGCAAAAAGTACACTATGAACATAATATCACATTTAAACATAAATACATATTTCTGTGTCTTTTCACTAGGCTGCCCTACTGTGTGATCAGTGGGTTCTAATCCTCTGCAGTCCTCTAGCCCGGCAAGTGCCACAACCCACACTAGTTGTTTGTCAGGATGACGTAGCACTGAAATAGATTGGGCAATGCAGGGCTTTTGATATATAATCATACTTTTGACGGCACTTATATTGACTTACTCTTAGGTCAAAACACAGGAATATACTTGATACAGGGATGCATGTTTTGTTTTTCTGAAGTTCCAGTGTGACTCAGCATGGGACTGCCGAACACTGCTCCTAATACATAGCTGATAATTGATGTTTATTGAATAAAAGAATGATTAGATGAATTCATGTGGTCATTTCCTTCTCCAAATAGGTGTTACTAAGATTTGGTGTCCTTTCCAGTTCATACCTTTTTCTTCTTGCTGCATAACTTATGGCCTTCTCTATGTAACGTTCTTCCTCAAAGTTGCAAGGATAGTTTTAGGGGCATGAATACGGACATATCGATGCTCAAAGAAGGGGCCGTGTGTGCATCTTCAGTCATGTCTGACTGTGACCTGATGGACTGTATCCTGCCCAGGCTTCTTTGTCCATGGAATTCTCCAGGCAAGAATACTGGAGTGGGTTTCCATTTCCTACTCCATGGTTTATTCCCGATCCAGGGATCAAACTCATGTCTCCTGCATTGGGAGGCAGATTCTTTACCACTGTGCCACTTGGGAAAACCTGCTCAAAGAAGACTGTTGTAAAAATCTCATAAATATACCACAAGGTAAAAAAAATTGTAATAATTTACTAGAATTGTTGAAGTTTTGTTTTTCTATTTCCTTCACTGCTTCTATACCTAGAATTTTTTAAAATTATTGTTCATGTACAATATTATATAATTGCAGGTATATAATGTATGATTCAAATCTAAAAGTTATACTTCATTTATAGTTATTATAAAATATTGGCTATATTCTCTGTGCTATGCAATATATCTTTGTAGCTTATTTTTTACATAATAGTTGGTACTTCTTAATACCCTATCCTTGTATTCCCCTCCTTTGTCTTTCCTTTCCCCACTGGTAATCACTAGTTTGTTTTGTGGGTATGATTTTTTTTTGTTATATTCACTAATTTGTTGTATTTTTTAGATTCCATATCCAAGTGATATCATACAATATTTGTCTTTCTCTGTCTGACTTATCAATATTTTGTTTAGCATAATAACCTCCAAGCTCATCCATGTTGTTGCAAATGGCAAAATTTCATTTTTTAATTGGTTGGTGGTGTTCCATCTACTATTTCTTTATCCATTCCTCTGTTGATGGACACTTAAGTTTGTTCCATACCTTCAGTTCATTTCAGTTCAGTCGCTCAATCGTGTCTGACTCTATGTGACCCCATGGACTTCAGTGTGCCAGGCCTCCCTGTCCATCACCAACTCCCAGAGTCTACTCAAATTCACGTCCATTGAGTCAGTGATGCCATCCAACCATCTCATCCTCTGTCGTCCTCTTCTTCTCCTGCCTTCAATCTTTCCCAACATCAGTGTCTTTTCCAATGAGTCAGTTTTTTGCATCAGGTGGCCAAAGTATTGGAGTTTCAGCTTTAGCATCAGTCCTTCCAGTGAATATTTAGGACTTATTTTCTTTAGAATGGACTGGTTGGCAGTTGAATATTGGGGAACTATGGTTGGCTATGAACATTGGGGAACAGGTGTCTTTTCAAAGTTGTGTTTTTTATTTTTTCAGATATTTCCCCAGAGTGGAGTTTCTGGGTCATAGGTAGTTCTATTTTTAGTTTATTGAGAAACTTCATACTATTTTCAACAGTGGCACACCAATTTCATTCCCACCAACAGTGTATAAAGATTCCCTTTTGTCCATGTCCTGGTCAATATTATTATTATTTTTTTGATGATAGCCATTTTGACAGTTGTGGGCTGATATCTCAATGTGGTTTTGATTTGCATTTCTCTGATGATCAGAGATTTCAAGCATCTTTTCATATGCCTGTTGGTCATTTATATGACTTCTTTGGAAAAATGTCTGTTCAGATCTTCTGCCCAGTTTTTTTTTTTTTAATGTTGAATTGTATGAAATATTTACGTATTTTGGATATTAACCCCTTATCTGTCATATACTTTGCAAATATTTTCTCCCATTCTTTAGGTTGTCTTTTCATTTTGCTCATGATTGCCTTTGCTGTGTAACAGCTTTTAAGTTTAATTAAGTCCCATTTGTTTACTTTTGCCTGAGGATAAAACCAAAAAAAAAATAGCGCTATGATTTAAACAAAGACTATTTATTCTATACCTAGAATCTTCCTCAGTTTCTTATCTATACTATTTAAAATACACTTTTCACAGGCAATTTGATTAAACATTCTAAATAATCATTTCGCTGTATCAGAGAAATTTAAAATTACAGCATTCTAAACTATAATCTATTATTTTCTTAATTTTTCCCTCTATTATTCCCAGGTTTGCTTATAATTTATTTAATATACTCTATTGTTTGGAACTATATATATCTTAAAAGAAGCTATCACAAAATTGTAAAGCAACAATACTTCAATAAAAAATTATTGATATTTGCATGTTCAGTTCAGTTGCTCAGTCTGTGACCCCATGGACTACAGCATGCCAGGCTTCCTTGTCTATCACCAACACACAGAGCTTGCTCAAACTCATGTCTATCAAGTCAGTGATGACATCTAACCATTTTATCTTCTGTCATCCTCTTCTCCTCATGCTTTCAATCTTTCTCAGCATCAGGGTCTTTTCTAATGAGTCAGTTCTTTGCATCAGGTGGCTGAAGTATTGGAGCTTCAGCTTCAGCATCAGTCCTTCTAATGAATATTCAGGACTGACTTCCTTTCGGATGGATGGGTTGGATCTCCTTGCTGTCCAAGGGACTCTCAAGAGTCTTCTCCAAAACTACAATTCAAAAGCATCAATTCTTTGACGCTCAGCCTTCTTTGTGGTCCAACTCTCACATCCATATGTGACTATTGGAAAACCCATAGCTTTGACTAGATGGACATTTGTTGGCAAAGTAATGTCTCTGCTTTTTAATATGCTGTCTAGGTTAGTCATAACTTTTCTTCCAAGGAGCAACTGTCTTTTAATTTTGTGACTACAGTCATCATCTGCAGTGATTTTGTAGCCCAAGAAAATAAAGTCTCTTACTGTTTCCACTGTTTCCCCATCTATTTGCCATGAAGTGATGGGACCAGATGCCATGATCTTCATTTTCTGAATGTTGAAAATGAGTCAGTTTTTTGTTAAAAGTCTTTCTTTTTGGTCTCTAATGTCTCCCACTGTATTCTTAGACATAGATGATATGAGAAGAGCCTCTGATGCATTATTTATCTTTCCAGAATTAATATATAAAAATACAAAGGCAAAATATGACATAGGAAACCTTTATTTAAGTGCCAGATTGTATAAATGTATCTGGTCAAGTTGCATTTTTCAGCTTTGGGAAAAATTATGTGGGAAGTTGATATTGTAACTAAATAAGAAAGTGTCCTTCATGTCTTATATGTTATTTATGATTCTATTTTTAAAAATATTTTTTCATAAGAATATTGTACTTGATCTTCAAATTGTCCATTTGTTGGGACCAGTTTGCCAACTGGTCCATACCCACATAACTCATGCTTTACTGTCATAGTCTGATGTGACATGGTGTAATAGAATATGATACATTGCCTGAATTTAAAGAACATGGACTATTTCTGGATCTGCCATGCAGCATGAGATCTGTATCACATTTGAAACAAAGCTAACCAAGCAGAGAGAGCAAAAAGATATCTATAGCATTCATTAATCAGAGTAGAGTACATATATTTTCAGCATCTTACTCTATTTGCGTGGTATATTTTAAGCCTGAAATATAGAAAAAAATAGCCTTAGTGACCATGCATATTGCTTCTAACATGATTGTCCTTAGAGAATTATTCCCTTAAAAAGTCAAAGGAAATTGTCTGGTTAAATATTGTTAAATAAGTTTCATTATATATATTCCTTTATTCCATCTTACTGTTGGATCAGTGAGAAAAAGTTAACTATTCTTTAACTAATGAATAGTTAATAGATCGTTAACTATTTGGCAATGTATGAATTTTGATTTATATATAAACATGTGAATATTAGCATTGAGCTATGCTACTGTCTTCCATTTAAAGCCAATCAAATTCAAAATAATTTAAAGCATGTAGTTTATAAGAACTGCAAATATCAGACTATTTCAGATTTGAATTAAGGAGCATAGAAAACATGATAGAATCAGCTAAAAGATGCATATGCACTCTTAAAGAAGACCTTAGTTTGGGTGAGATTTTAGAAACTCTGAGGCAGAATTGCCATGCATACTTTAAAGAGGCAATTTACTTCTCTCTCTACTATATGGAGTATGTTATGCATTCTCAAATTCTTTTCACATGTTTGTTCTGTCTTTCCTATGGGGTTTTAACATCTAAAATCCTTGCAGTAGAACCACTGTGTTTTTTTTTTTTTTTCTTTCTCTCCGTTTACATTACTTATTTACCCAGGTCAGAGAGGGAAGAACCACTAGGGATCAGACTGGCATATGTGTCTCCCCTATCTGTCCCCACTATGGAAGTAAGAGGTAAAATACCTCTAGCCTTACTGGAACTAGACATCTCTAACACAAGTGATATCCTTATCCAGATTTCATTAATACTTTCTTTGCTTCCTGATATCCCCTCTCACCTCCCTTTACAACCATACCTCCCTTTCTCTGAGATAATTATTCTTTGGTCTTCTGGTTATCATTTGAATGAAGACACAGAATTAAATGAAATTCTTATACAGATCTTCTGGCCACAGTACAATAACTACTATATTCATAGTACATGTACAATAGTTGATGACTGATTGATCAATACATATATGTGTATGCATGCATGTATGTTCAGTCGCTTCAGTGGTATCTGACTCTTTGTGACCTTTTGGACTGTAGCCTGCCAGGCTCCTCTGTCCATGGGATTCTCCAGGCAAGAATACTGCAGTGGGTTGCCATGCCCTGCTCCAGGGAGTCTTCCTGAGCCAGGGATCAAACCCAAGTCTCCTGCATCTCTGGCACTACAAGCAGATTTTTAGCACTGAGCCACTGAAGAAGGCCATGCGTGTGTATACTGCACTGGAAAAAGATTGTAAATAGATATAACATAATTAGATTCATGGTCCCTGAAAATAGTAATTAATCATGTTTTAGATTATCAAATTGACTACCAAGTTCTGCCTTGAAATTTTAGTACCGAGATTTGCATTTGTAATTTGCATTTCTTTTCTTTCTTCATATGAAATTATGGTTTCCTATATTAACAAATTCTGCATTAATTCAAATGAAGGGATGTTGTGGGAAATTGAATTGAACTACACTCATGAACACAGTTCCACTCATCTCACACACTAGTAAAGTAGTTCTCAAAATTCTCCAAGCCAGGCTTCAGCAATACGTGAACCGTGAACTTCCAGATGGTCAAGCTGGTTTTAGAAAAGGCAGAGGAACCAGAGATCAAATTGCCAACATCCTCTGGATCATCAAGAAAGCAAGAGAGTCCCAGAAAAACATCTATTTCTGCTTTATTGACTATGCCAAAGCCTTTGACTGTGTGTATCACAACAACCTGTGGAAAACTCTTAAAGAGATAGGAATACCAGACCATCTGACCTGCCTGTTGAGAAATCTGTATGCAGGTCAGGAAGCAGCAGTTAGAGCTGGACATGGAACAACAGACTGGGTCCAAATAGGAAAAGGAGCACATCAAGGCTATATGTTGTCACCCTGCTTATTTTACTTCTATGCAGAGTACATCATGAGAAATGCTGGCTTGGATGAAGCACAAGCTGGAATCAAGATTGCCAGGAGAAATATCAATAAACTTAGATAGGCAGATGACACCACCCTTATGGCAGAAAGGAAGAACTAAAGAGCCTCTTGATGAAAGTGAAAGAGGAGACTGAAAAAGTTGGCTTAAAACTCAACATTCAGAAAACTGAGATCATGGCATTCAGTCCCATCACTTCATGGCAAATAGAAGGGGAAACAGTGGAAACAGTGTCAGACTTTATTTTCTTGGGCTCAAAAAATCATTGCATATGATGAGTGTAGCCATGAAATTAAAAGCCTCTTGCTCCTTGGTAGAAAAGTTATGACTAACCTAGACAGCATATTAAAAAGCAGAGACATTACTCTGCCAACAAAGGTCCATCTAGTCAAAGCTATGGGTTTTCCAATAGTCATATATGGATGTGAGAGTTGGACCATAAAGAAGGCTGAGTGCCAAACAATTGATGCTTTTGAATTGCAGTTTTGGAGAAGACTCTTGAGAGTCCCTTGGACAGCAAGGAGATCCAACCAGTCCAACCAAAAGGAAATCAATCCTGAATATTCATTGGAAGGACTGATGCTGAAGCTGATAGTTCAATACTTTGGCCACCTGATGCGAAGAACCAACTCATTTGAAGAGACCCTGATTCTGGAAAAAATTGAAGATGGTAGGAGAAGGGGATGACAGAGGATTTAATGGTTGGATAGCATCACCGACTTAATGGGCATTAGTTTGAGTATTCTCCCAGAGTTGGTGATGGACAGGGAGGCCTGGCATGCTGAAGTCCATAGGGTCACAAAGAGTTGGACATGACTGAGTGACTGAACTGTACTGACACCTCGGATATCTCTTCCTGAGATTTTCAAGTTGCATAAAAGATGTTTTAAAATTAGCTTATTTCTCATATACAACACATGGTAAATTAAAAAAAAAAGAAAAACATTTTAAATAAAGTTTCACTAAAATGCAACCATTGGGTTTCAGTTGACTGTTTTTATTAAAACTAAACAGGTCAATAAGTTCTTTATTTTTACCCCTCCCCATTTGCGTTTATTTACTCTTTATATTTCAGATCCTACAGGGAAATAAGTAGGACAGTTGAATTCAGTTCAGTCACTCAGTCGTGTCCGACTCTTTTCGACCCCATGTGCAGCACGCCAGGCCTCCCTGTCCATCACCAACTCCCAGAGCTTGCTCAAACTCATGTCCATGAATTCAGTGGTGCCATCCAACCATCTCACCCTCTGTCGTCCCCTTCTCCTCCCGCTTTCAATCTTTCTCATCATCAAGGTCTTTTACAATGAGTCAGTTCTTTGCATCAAATATGTAAGACAGTATTTGCATAATCACCTAATTTATTTCTTTGCTTCTCTTTTTTCCTTCCTTTCTCTCATTTATTTTTTCTTTTCTCTATGAAAACATTAAAATATTTAATATTATAATTCCTCTATTCCTCTTATCTTGTTTCAGTTCATTCATGTGACGTCTCCACATGAGAAATGTTGTGAGATCTTGGAAATATTTGGTTTTAGAAATGGGTTTAAAAAAGGACTATTGATAAAGAGTGTGTATTTCCTTTATTAGTAGTCTAATGCTGGTATCACTGCTTATGAGACTCTGTTATATATTTAAAATAAAAAATATAAACCAACTCATAGACTTAGAGAATGAGTTTATGGATTCCAGAGGGGAAGGATGAGGAGAAGGGATAGATTGGGCGTTTGGAATTGACATGCACACACTTTTATATTTAAAATAGACAGCCAGACGGACCTACTGTATAGCACTGAGAACTGTGGTCAATACTCAGTAATAACCTAAAAGGGAAAAAAATTTGAAAAAGAGCAAATACATGTATATGTTTAATTGAATCACCTTGCTGTATACCTAAAACTGACACATTATTAATCAGCTATACCCCAATATAAAAATTAAAAAATAAATAATATGCAAAAAATATATATGACTAGTAAGGCATATAAATAGTTACATACATTTCACTTGGCTGTTTAGTTTAATAAATGGAAATATTGATTCACACACATCATGAGGTACTTGTTCTATTCCAGTGTTCATAGAATTCTATAAAATTGCTGATAGAATAAATTACATCTACTTTAATGTTTCCCCAGCGAACTCATCCTATGCTACTGAATATATTTGAAAACAACAACTTACTAAAATTTTAAAGATAGCCTCCTTCTAGCAATAATAATTTCTTCAGAAGTAGAACCTTTTTCCAAACATATTAATATTTTCAAAAAGATGATAACCCTGTCAGGGATTAGACTGTCTGCAGGGTTAAAACCATAATCTGGTAAATAATTTCAACAGAGGACTTCTTTTCTCCTGGAATAGGAAACTTTCTCATCAGAGAATTCCACAGATACTCATTTCTTCAAAAACAGGACCTTTAAAACATGTTAGAATCTTCAAAGTGGAAAAAATGCCACCCCTTAGCAAAATGAAATCTTTTAAAGTAGAAGCCCAACAGCATTATGAAGACTCTCAAGGGAAACTCCTAAAGTTATATAAAATACTGCTTCCAGTACCCAACTCTCAGCTTATCATTTTAAAATGTTACCCAGATGGTATGAAAACTACTTAAAAAATAAACTAAGTACAGTTTTAGGTTCTTAGCAAAACTGAGCACAAAGTACTGGGTGATTCCATAGACCCCTTGCCCTCCATACATGCACGGACTCTCCTACACCATTACTCACCAGAATAGTACTTTTGTTACAATCAGTGGACCTACAGTAACACATCATCATCACCCAAAGTCCAGAGCTTACATTAGGGTTCACTTTTAGTGTTATGCATTTAATGGATTTGGACACATGTGAAATGTATGAACAATTGTAGTATTATAGAACAATTTCATTGCTCTAAAAATCCTCTGTGCTCTTGCTATTCATCCTTTCTTTCCCCTAACCAGTGTAACCATGGATCTCCTTACTGTCCATAGTTTTGCCATTTCCAGAATGTTATGTAGTTGGAATCATACAGCTCATATCCTTTCTAAATGGGCTTCTTTCAATTAATGATACGTGTTTAAGCTCCCTCCTTATCTTTTCATAGCTTGATAGTTCATTTCTCTTTAGCTCTGAATAATATTCTATTATCTAAATATGCCACAGTTTATTTATCTATTCTACTAAAAGACAACTTAGTTGCTTCCAAGTTTTGGCAATTATGAATAATGCTGCTATAAACATCTGCATATAGGACATGTTTTCAACTCCCTTGTGTAAATACCAGGGTACATACTTGCTAGACAATATGATAAGATTACTTTTAGTTTTGTGAGAAATTGCCATGGTGGCTTTATCATTTCGTATTCCCACTAGCACTGAGAATTATAATTCCTATTGCTCTACATTTTTGCCAGCATTCTAATGGGTGGGTAGTAGTATCTCCTTGTTGTTTAAATTTGCTTTTCCATGATGACCAGAGTATGTAGAGCATATTTTAAAATTCTTATTTGCATCTGTATATCTTCTTTGATATAGTGTCTGTTCAAACCTTTGTCTCACTTTTTAATTGGTTTGTTTGTTTTCTTATTGTTGAATTTGAAAAGCTCTTTGTATATTTTTCACAACAGTCCTTTATCAGAAATGTCTTTTGCAAATATTTTCTTCTAATCAAAGGCTTTTAAAAAATTCTCTTGACAGTGTTTTTGCAGAACAGAAATTTTTAATGTTAATTAAGTTCAGCTTGTCAGTTCTTTTGTCCATGGATCATGCCTTTGGTGTTGTAAGTAAAAAGTCATTATCTTACCTAAGGTTATCTAGATTTTCCTTTGTGCTATTTTCTAAAAGTTTTATAGTTTTATATTTTACATTAGGTCCATGATTCATTTTAAGTTAATTTTTTGAATCTATGTGTTCTGTGTCCAGATTCTTTATTTTGTGCATGTAGATGGCTAATTATTCCAGTCTCTTTTATTGAAAATACCTTTGCACCATTAAATTATCTTTGTTTCTTTGTCAAAGATTAGCTGACTGTATTTGTGTGGATCTATCTCTGGGTATTCTGTTCTCTTCTGTTGATCTATTTGTCTATCCTTTTGTCAACACTTTCTTGATTAGTGTAGCTTTATTGTAAATCTTGAACTCTGGAATGTCAATTCTCCAAAATGTTCTTATGGGTCTTTTGCATTTCCATATACAGTTTAATATCAGTTTTTGATATTAACAAAATAACTTGCTGGGATTTTGATGGAGACTGCATTTAATCTACAGACCAGGTTGGGAAAAACGACATCTTTACTTGCAATTTGCTTTTAAAATGTTCCCATTTGACTTGAACCATTTTAACTGATAGGTAAAATATGGTACTACCTAGTTATCAAGAAAAGAAGATTGGTATTAAAAGCTTATTGTCTGTATTCCTTTAACTCTAATACAAGGATTGGAAAAATAATATACGAATGGTGAACAGATGCTGTAGATTTGAATTGTATAAGGGCAATTTCCCCTCACTTCTTGATATTTGTGATCTAGAAGAGGATATTAAAATCAGAACAGTTTATTTGATAACAAACAAAACAACTGAACTGTTAGGTTTTTCTCTTTAGGAAAAAAGGTTTATCCAGTTCATCTACCTAAAGGAGCTGTTGTGAAACAGTATTAGGGAAACTGTGAAAAGTAATGAGTATTTAGCTGTGATCATCATAGTTATCAACAATGCCAATTATGTAATTGCCACTATTTTCCTCTCCATAAGTTTGTATGTAACTGAAGAATATATCTTTGTATAAATTTGAAATTTGATTGAGTTGTGAGAGTTTTGGATATAAGCTGGTATTATGATTACAAATAAATGTAACATCTAAGAAAAATGCTGAAATGCTTAGATGTTAAGGCAGAGTACAGAAAATGTTTAAAGTAATTTTTACTTTTTATTATTTACTATTTTATTGTTTATTGCCTGTATGTTTACTTTTTTGGGAGAAGAAAGTGGCAACCCATTCTAGTATTCTTGCCTGGAAAATCCTATGGACAGGGGATCCTGGCGGGCTGCAGTCCTTGGGGTAACAAAAGACAAGACACGACTTAATGACTAAACAACAACAATGTTTACTTTTTATTGTTATACATATAATCTAAGCATGTTTATAATAGAAAATACAAATTGGCTTCTCTATTCTATGTCTAAAAGATATGAATAGGTTGATTCACAATATTTTAAAATTTAAGATTGTGGGAATCAGAAGCAGGAAGTGGGTGAGGTTAATTCTCTTCTATCCTTCAATTACTTGTTTTCCCACGGTAGTGATCCCATTCTACATTTGAAAGAGGACTAAAATATATATGTTGTGTGTGTGTGTCTGTCTGTAAGACTTGAATATGTAATAGAATAGAACTCACTATAATAACTTGATAATTTACATTACCAGTTAAAATGTACATGTGGTTAGAGGATGTCATGCACAAAATAAAGTGGATTTGAATTTCTGAATTAAAATTGTGATTACAAAGGTTTGGGTTAACTGATACCACGTTTTCTGCCTATTACTTTTCTGTATTTTATTCACAATCAACTGAAGCCACTTCACAAATCTTTGTAGCTCTATATTTCAAGACAGCCTTCTACCTAGTGAAAAATTCAGGTAAACATTCTCAGCACTTGAGCTCTATAATTCTGGGCAACTTGATTTTTTGAACTCTCAACACTTCTGGTTAGAATACTGAGAACTGTGATTTTCTCAGGAACAGGCGTGTTAGTACTGATGTCTTGTCAGTAAATGAATGGAAGCAGCCTGTGGGAAGCACAGCTTCAGTGTCAACACTGTACTTGAGATAGACCCAAGGTCAAAGGTCAGTTATTCTTAGTCGCAGTTGTGAGAGATCAAAAAGGTATGTTTTTATGGCCACCATAGTGAATAAGAGATATTTTATTGTTAGAGGAACTTCTAGAGCCAGAAAAATGAAAGTATCAAAATCCAAAGTATTTAAGCACATGTTTCTTGGGTGTTTTCAAGCTTGTTCTCTCTTTTCAATCTCACTACAACGATAAAGAACAAATCTTATTATCTTTATATTAAATATATAAAAACAGTTTAGATGACTGATATCATCTTAACACATTATTGACTGGGTGATTTTCTGCAGAAACTAATGCCTGTGGCTGACAATTTGTTAGGTAAGTGAATCTCTGATCAATAAAGTTCAGGTAACAAAAGATGTATTAATATATCTCTGGTCATAAGTTGTTGATTTTAAGGAGATACTTGAATAGTATATGATGCTATATTTAAGTGGCAGCCTTGGTTAGATTGTGGAAAGTATTTTTTTTTCTTGAACAAATTATATAAGAAGAACAAATCATAAGGGAAGGTAATCCTCCTTTATTCAGTTTTTAAAAGGTTGCGGCAATCATTCTGATTCCTAGAAATTTAGAGAAAACACCAGTTGCAACATTTAGAGGCATTAGCCATAGACATTTCTATCTATTCTGCAGGCTCCTCAGTGTTGGCTTAATTGTAGTGTCAAAGGTGACATGCTTTTGAACTTTAATTTTCTCATTCCAAATAAGAGAAATCTGGCATAATTTTGTGATTATAGTCAGGTCACAAAATTCACACTAATAAATTTCTTCTGCTACTGAGTCTTTCTAGCATAATCGAAAATTTGAGGGAAGCACACATGAGATGCTATGAGTCCCATAGAAATAATAAAAGAAAACAGTCTGAATAACCTGGTTTTCTTTTTCAAAGTAAATTGCTCACCACTAAAATATTTTCTGGTATCAGGAAAAATCGTCCAATCAAGGAAGATGAAGGGCCATGTGTTAGATAATCTGTTCTCAAACTTTCTGGTTTCATAAATTTTGCTTTATGGGTTATATCTGTCTCTATTTACCATTAAAAATTGAAACCAAGAAAATAAGACAAATCATTTAAAATATCAATATTAAACCCATTGCATGTTAACATAGGTAGCATTTTTATGAAAAATAACTTCCAACAAAAAAGGACTAAGGGGTGAGAATGATATTATTTTATACTTTTGCCAATCTCTTTAATATCTAAATTAATAAACATAGTCAGTTCTTATATCTGTATCTTCATCTGCTGCAACTCATTTTTATGATTGAAATCCATTAAGAAAATATGGCCTCATGCAGATATTTAGTTGTCATCACATATAATTGTAGGTATTCTTTGATATTACACCAAGACTCAGCAAGTGGTTGTTCTTTTAAAGATTAGTATGTGAACTCTGAAATCATATAATATACTTTTGATACTTTGTTACATTAAAATCCATTAGCTTATTATGCACTCTGAATGGATCTTTTACCAGTAGATGGTTTTACCCATGCATGTACATAACATATACATTGATCATTTAGAGAATACTAGTTCATGGAATTATGCAGATCTTCCAAATATCAAAACATCACATTTGTCAATATCACCACCAATTTCACCAGAAAAAATTTAAGTATTATGAGGCTCAAATTTTATCACTGGCAGCACAAATTCTGTTGGGTCCTTCCTCTGACAGATTTACTTCAATATTTTTTTTATAAAATACCTACCAAATATTCATGTCAAATAACCATAGTTTGTTATTAATTTTTTCAAATAAAATGCCATTTCATGAGAGACTGGCTAGTTCAGCTTTTGATTCCAATTGCACAAGTTCTTTACATCCAGATCACCATCGTATCTCAATATAGAGCAGAAGTGCATTTTGTAATCTTCCCATTTCATCAAATAAAATATTAAAATGATGTATACTCAGGTTTCAAGATTTAATGAAATTAAACATTTTTACTATTTCACCAAGTATGTTCTTAAGGGAAATTCTTTAATTAATTTAGTTATTAACTATGGATCTGTTGGAGTGAGAAATACTATGACTACTAGTGGTTTGGTACAAACTGCCACCAGTTTTATCCACTGTTGCTTTTGTACCATCAGTGTAATTGTGAACAGAGTAAAGAAAAAAAAAGTCTTAGTATTATTATGACAATAGTTTTGATGTATATTCACTAGATCTTGGTTTCCCAAGAGGTTTGCAAACCACACTTTAAAACCTCTATTCAAGATTAGAGTTAAGAACTCTTGAGACTGTTTGAGAGTATTTGATCCATGTGAACAGGAGGCCGTTTTTTGTTCGTTTCCCAAGAAATTAGAACAGTCTCTTAACAAGTGATAAAAGTACAAACGTATTATTCATTGCATTAAAGAAAGAAACGTTCAGTGCAGGAATTTCATTCCTCTCCTCTCCTTTAGCCCCTCAACACCAGCTGAGTTATGTGATGGCTTTATGATTTAGTTTTCTCATCTGTAAAGTGGAGATCACATCAGTATCTCTTTTATAGGTTTGTTTTGAAGATGAAATGTTACCATGCATTTAAATGCTTCACAGAATGACCAATATAGAGTAGTGTTTAGTTATTCAAAAACATAATAAGGATCTACAGTTCTCTCAGTTATAGTTGACTTGTGTTGCTTATAACAGTGTTTCAATCAAAAGAGTAGAGTGTCATACATTAATGAAGGCCTAGGATTGCAGTTCAATGTTTAGATGCTAGCTCCAGAATGTCTTCAGGCCCTCAGGATTCTGTTTTCCTGCACTAATACTCTCCTACATGATTTTCATATTAAGGTCACATCCTGATCCTATATAGTTGCTAATGCTCCAGTTTTCACTTCTGTGTTAAGGGCTAAAAGAAGAAAGATAGATAGAAAGATTTTTTTATAGAGTCTGACCCTAGTTGAATCAACTCCCTTTAATGAGATTTCTCAGAAGTCTCATACCCCAGTTCTACATTTTGTTGGCAGCGACATGGTCACAAACAAAGGAGGCAGATGTATCACTATGCCTAGCTGAATATTAGGGTTTCTGTACCAAGGAGAAAGAAGAAAATGGATGGCTTCCACCCATTGCTGGAACAATACAGTAGATCCCATGAAACATATAACATGAATATATTTCATCAGACAGAAATCTGATTCATGCAGATTCCTTTGGCTCCTCTATGGAGATATCAACTCTTTGACCCAGCACTGAACTCAGCACCACACCATAGGCCTTTATCCTCTCTAAAGGACAGAGATTGTGCATTAGACTGTATCTAGTGCCTCTACATTATCCCCAGGATCAAGCGATGGGAATTTATATGTACAGTGTGTCGAGTGTGATTCAGCTACACTGATGACTAACCATTTTAGGCTGAACTGAGAGCACTACAGCCTCTCTGAGTTTCCTGAATCTTATCCCAATTATATTTCATTTAATAACACTCACTGAAATATCTGGTGGCAGGGGAAATGAAACTACATGCTTTTATGGGATCATTCATCAAGAACTAATTGAAGCTTTCATACAGTTTAGTGCTGATAAAACAGTGTAACAATAAACAATAACAAAATTCACTGGAGAAGGATTTGTTTTGCCGTGAGGAAAATGGTTCCGTTTCATCCTGGGATTCCTGGTTAAAAGAGTCTCCAATTTACAAAGGGATAAGCACAGGCTCCTCTGCATAATGACGGGGTGGAAGCTGTGTCAAATGTATTAGTGTTGCTCCAGTGGAGCCATTCTCAGCCTAAGTATTTGCTATTGTGTGGGACTCTGGCAGGAGGCTGCAGGACGAATAGGATTTTTAAAAGTTTCTTTTTGCTATTTATTGTTATTGGGCTTGAAGCAGCTCCATCGTAGTTCTTACTGGAAAATATGTGAATAACCTTTAAAGTGTACTTTAACACACTTTAGATTTCTTAAAAAATATCCCAATGTAAGAGGTTCCTGTTTGTATACTTCTATTTATGGAATTGATTGACTTTTTGTCCTTGGAATTCTTGTTCTTCCGTATGTGTATTTGAACATCTGGCTGAACTGAAAAGGAAGAAATCTGCCTTACTCATTTTCTTGGAAGTGATTTAAAGGAACTATTATCAAAGTGAAACACATTAGAAATGTGCTGTAAACTGCTATAGACCTGAACATTCATTGCCATATGACTTAAGTAACAGTAAGCATGATACTGCAGGTGTAGAATTTACTTGGTAACTGGTTTGTCTTATAAGTAATAACCACAGATTTTGTTAGTAAAACTTACTGCCTAGACTCTAGGCACTTAGACTGGAATCTGTACCATCGCCATTTTGAAATTGCTCAAATACCATTAAATGGATTCAGATTTTAGATAAATGATCATCATATAAGACTCATAAGATAATATAAATGATCCTCTTTCTTAGACACCATTAAGAATGATTAATCTGTCTTGAAAACCTACCTGCAAAACAAGGAACCCTAAAAATATAGATATGGTCAGATATTATAATTTTTAAATGCACAGTTTTGTTCAACTTTATTTGGTTATAAAAAGTAATTTCTCTTAAGGCTTTTTAAACAATGATTTCCTAAAAGTCTTAATACATCTTAAACAAAGTACTGCCAAGCCTAAATTAGTCCCTAAAATGAGAAGGAATTAGAGAGACCAAAATCACTCTTTTCCTTGGTTAACAAGCTAAATTAATGCTTCATGTACTTAGTTGCCAGTCACTTCAGTTAATTTGTGGTACCATTAATGAGTGAAGGATGAATTCATATCATGACAAGTAAGTATCAATATGATAGATATGTTAAGGGATAAAATAATTGTAGATTTCATAGCTTTCATTTTGTAAAGCATATTTGACTTTCCATGTAGATATGCCAAACAGAATTCTATAGCAAAGGCATCTAAAGATGGTAATGACAGATTAGCATAAATTAAGTTGGCACCATTCTGTAATACTTCCACTGTAGTTCTCAAACACGCTAGGCAGCTTCTATGCCAGGACCTTCCCTGTCTGTGACAGACACCATTTTTCTTTATATTTCCGCTGAGTTTGGTCACTCATTTCTTTTGGGCTTTGATCAAATGCCACCTTCTTAGTGAGTTCTTTCTGAATACCTTATTTTTGTATTGCAATTCTCACCCTCAAATCATATATCCTAATTGCTACCTGCCTTATTTTTCTTCACAAGTACATATTATTATCTGATACCCCAAGTATTACCCATTTATTTTTTTGCAAATTACACTTTTTAGAATTTAAAGTTTGTGAGAGCAGGTGGTCTGTACATTTTGTCTATTGCTGGATTCAGGAGCCTGAAATACAAGAGGCATTCAAGTGATATATGCTGAGCAAATGAATTGGGGTTCTAAATCTCCCGTATCTCACACACTAGCTCTTTGAGCTTACACAGCTTACTTAGCCTACTGATTTCTGTTTCCTTATTTACACAATGTGAGAAATAATGATGCCTCTTAACATTTTGCTGATTGAACCGAACACTGTAGATGAAAGATTTTGCTGAGGGCAAATGATGTTTTGCTGTTGAAACATCAAATGGTTTTCATGAAACTCTGTGAAAGTAATAGATTTTGGCTTGCTTGGATTATGTGGCTTACAGGAGACCTATACTTGGTTTAAGAAGTTGGTCTCGGAACAAAGTTAAAGCTATGAACCCTTTGGCTGTTGTTAATTTGCTACAGCAATCCAAATAACTGTATGACCAAATGCCGGTGGTGATTGGTAGAAACAAACAGATTTTAGAGGTGACATTTAGATATGAGGCAGAATTTGAGGGATGGTAATTTAAGTGGGGTGAAGGTGGTAGGGTGCTAAAGGTACTTGGCTTACATAAAAATTAAACTGATGAGTTGTGGCCTCACATACAGCATGTTATTAAGGAAACAGTGGGCTTCTCTGGTGGCTTAGATGGTAAAGAATCCACCTGCAATGCAGGAGACCTGGGTTTGATCCCTGGAGAAGGAAATGGCAACTGACTCCAGTATTATTGCCTAGAGAATTCCATGGACAGAGGAGCCTGGTGGGCTACAGTCCATGAGTTCACAGAGTTGGACACAACTGAGTGAGTAACACACACACATTAAGGCAAGCGGGGCACTGTCTCAGAAAGGGTAGTGTCATAGTTATATATGTGTCAGCTGAGTTAGGATATGGTGTCCAGGTGTTTGGCCAATCATTAGATGTGACTAACTCCTACAATTGGTTGATTATGTACTTATTTATTGTTTAAGTTAACTTTAAACATATATTTATATGTCATTTTTTCTGTAAATCACCTTTTATTTTTTAATCAGTTGATTTTAAGCAAGAAAATTACTCTTGATAATGTGGACCTGGAACTCATCCAACAAGCTGAAGGCCTTAAATATAAAAAAAATAAAATAAAAATAATCCCTGAGGTTTCCTGGAGAAGGAATTCTGCCTCAGGACTGTTACATAAAAATCATGCCTCAGTTTCCAACCTGCCTGTTTGCCCTTTGGATTTGCTAGCTCTCACATGCCTGTGAATTAATTCCTTAAAATCTCTCTCACTCCCTTTATCCTGTTGGTTCTGTTTTGCTGGACAATCCTGACAGATACAAGCCATAATTTGTCGTTAACAATTCCAGATTTGTGGAATACTGTGAGGATTAAATAAAACAATGTATGCTAATTTCATGATAAAATGTTATCACAAAGTAGGTTCTCAAAGAGTGGTCATTCTCATGATGGTGATAGTACAGGTGATCAAGTGATATGTTTGCCAGTGAAGTCTGGTCCTCCATTAGCCTATGATAGCATCCACTGAGTCTCTGAAGCTTGCTGATTGATTTGACAAGTTCAAATTCAAATAAAGAAAAGAAGTTCAGCACCTAGAATAAGTCATCAAAGTATTAAGGATGAAATAAAACTTGTTCATGTAACTACAGGGAGAACAGTGATTTTAAAGGGTGTAAATTTTTGAGCATTGGGATTCAAATTCCATTTTTGTGTATGTATAAAATGGGTATAGTAATGTTTTCCCCACAGGTTCATTCTGGAATTTTAGTAAAATAAATTATATAAAGCTTTAAGGACTGTGCCTGTCATATTTTCCTCCTCATATAGAAAATTAGCATCAGATTTCAGTTTTTTAAATTTAGATTTCAGCCTTTGTTATGCCAAAGGAAAGGTCAATTTAATACCTGGAGATGCATTTTTCTTTTCCCCTCTAGATAAACAAAACTTTACTGAGAGGAAAACATATTGATAAAGCTCAAGCAAGTATTAAGATAGTTTTGCATTGTCTAAAGCTTCATAGAGAATGATAGCTCCCTTGCCATACAGGTTGTTGCAGAGTTAGTTAAAGCCTCACACCCTTGTTCAGTTTAGTCGCTCAGTCGTGTCTGACTCTTTCTGACCCCATGAATTGCAGCATGCCAGGCCTCCCTGTCCATCACCAACTCCTGGAGTTTACCCAAACTCATGTCCATCGAGTTGGTGATTCCATTCAGCCATCTCATTCTCTGTCATCCACTTCTCCTCCTGCCCCCAATCCCTCCCAGCATCAGGGTCGTTTCCAATGAGTCAACTCTTTGCATGAGGTGGCCAGAGTATAGGAGTTTCAGCTTCAGCATCAGTCCTTCCAATGAACACCCAGGATTGATCTTCTTTAGGATGGACTGGTTGGCTCTCCTTGCAGTTCAAGGGACTCTCAAGAGTCTTCTCCAACACCACAGTTCAAAAGCATTAATTCTTGGCGCTCAGCTTTCTTCACAGTCCAACTCTCACATCCATACATGACCACAGGAAAAACCATAGCCTTGACTAGACGGACCTTTGTTGGCAAAGTAATGTCTCTGCTTTTTAATATGCTATCTAGGTTGGTCATAACTTTCCTTCCAAGGAGTAAGTGTCTTTTAATTTCATGGCTGCAATCACCATCTGCAGTGATTTTGGAACCCCCCGAAATAAAGTCCGCCACTGTTTCCACTGTTTCCCCATCTATTTGCCATGAAGTAATGGGACCAGATGCCATGATCTTCATTTTCTGAATGTTGAGCTTTAAGCCAACTTTTTCACTCTCCTATTTCACTTTCATCAAGAGGCTTTTTAGTTCCTCTTCACTTTCTGCCATAAGGGTGGTGTCATCTGCATATCTGAGGTTATTGATATTTCTCCTGGCAATTTTGATTCCAGCTTCTGCTTTTTCCAGCTCAGTGTTTCTCATAATGTACTCTGCATAGAAGTTAAATAAGCAGGGTCACACCCTTGTAGGCAGGTGCAATTAGAGAAGAGATAGAATACAACTCCAAATCAGGGATCTTCAGGAAGTCCTTCAAGGGCAGCCGTAATTGGCTTATCCCAGCAGATTCAGGAGCAGCAGCAAGGACCAGGGTATGCTCTATCATTTTGCAGTCATAGGGAACACTGATAACAAAACCAAGTCCCTTACAGAATAAGAGAAACCAGAGTCATTGCCAGTGTTATAAGATATGTATTTTATTATACATATTATGTGTAGTGTATCATCAGTAGTGCTTATTAATCAAGATTTATTCATTCTCAAGAATATCATTGAATTTGAAAGAAACAGTGATTCTAATGCCATAAATGTATGTGCTGCAAATGCTATAAGAAAAGAGGCACTTTTTATAAAAAAGGAAGGCATGGTTTAATCTGATTATAATAGCATTTCTTAAATTAAGACATAATAAAGAACATTTTAGAAAAAAATTGATATAATGTTATTACAGAGATATAGTTGATCTAAATAATTAAGTACCAAATCAATGAATTTGTACTATGTATCTAAAAAGTGGCAGTAATGCTAATAAAATCTTTAAAAGCAGAGTGCAGGCTACCAACTGTGCTGAGTGCGCCCAGAGGGGAAGGCTCTGGCCAGCATTCCTCCAGTAAGCCTGGGACTGAGTCAGGAAGGCAGAGAAGTCTTAAATACCTTCAGGCAGGTAGAAGCAGAAATCCAGGCAGGCAAGGTTATGCTAGAGTACCTGGGGTCAGAGATAATGGGCTGAAGCCTTCTGGTTTGGGAGTGAACTGAAAACATGGTCTTTAAGACAAGGAAAATTGGAAAAAAGAGGTGAGAGGTAGGGCAGCAGCCATGGTGTATGTGCTGGTACCAAAAAGAAGGGCTGCAGGAGGGTTAGGGCAGACATGAGGCCAAAGTTCACCATCTTGATTTCCTTTAATTTTCAAATTGGTACTAGTTTTATTTGATTTAATCGTACATATTACAAACATTTTTTCTTTACTTTCCCATAATCAATGCATAGCTTTTTTATTGGCTCACAGTGATACATAATCTGTTTTTAAGTATTTTGTCTTATTTTAATGAATATAAATCCACATTGCCACTTTCAAAATTTTGCATAATCATTTGATGAATATACCAACACATACTTTACCCATCTTCTTTATATGGGCACTTAGACTTTTTATTTATATTTAATTTAAATACTATTATAATAAACAGTATTTAAAACTACTGTTTTTCCTAGGTATTTCAAGTGTAAATAAAATACAGTTTTCATCCTGAGAGTAACAGAATCACATGAAGAAAGTTTGGAAAACAGAAAAATTAATAAAGCATTTATACTTCTACCATTACAATTTGTCTTACAATTTTAGGATCTTTTTATCACTTTTAATTATCTGATCAACAATTTATATACTACTCAGCTCAAAAGAATCCTTCAAACCTCATCTCTGCGGTTTATAGTCTTAGAGCTACCAACATGCCTCAAGGCAGAGTGTAGGGTGAGGATCTCATGGAGGCTGCCTTTTTGCTTCCCACCAGTTAGCCCGGCTGTATCTGTCATTCCAGGGCCAGCCTGAGCCTCTGGTCTTAGAGGGTTATTGGGATGAGTATTATGAAAACTAATATTTATTAAAAAGACAAACTATGCTTGTAGCACTGTATACATTATCTTATTTAATCCTTATAACACTTTGAGTTAGATATATCAAACCTTTTTTTTCTAGATAAGATTATTGGTTTAGAAAGATTAAATAATTTGGCCAAGATTACATCACATAGAAGAACTGGAATAGAAATCTGTAACTGTGGGCCTATGAAATAAATAAACTTGTAAATAACATACTGATGTCCTAGGGTATGTGGATATGGCAGTAGGTGGTAGCAGGTTCCAAAATCCATTTCTTCTGCTCATATCCTTCTACTCAATGACACACTAGAGTTGTCATTTTGTGAATTAGAAATATGGATGAATATAAGACTTAAAATCACCTTCACTTCTGTAATAGATGGATTAGTAATGCGGTAAGTTTAATTATGTGTTTGGTGAGGATGAGTACATATAGGCTGAACTCTGTTGGCTTAGCTCTACCACATAGTGACTTAGCCAAAGATTTTGATGATAAGGAACTCAGGATATTTGAGGGCTTAAGAGAGAGTTCAGATAACAATGTCACTTGTGTTAATGATTTGTCTTTGTGCCACATACCAGGATCGACTAGCAAGGAGGAGAGATTGAATGAGGCATGGACAGGCATAATTAGCACCGGAGAAAGAATAAAGGGAGTGGATAGAATTAATATTTTTATTGAAATTAAAACCAACTTCTCTTGAGATTAATGAATCAAAGTATTCCATGTATCTGATTCAAAGTGAATTTCTGCAGTTTAAGGAGAAACCAGTATCACAGAGGCATACTTCAGAAATTTTGTGGGTTCAGTTCTAGACCACTGCAATAAAGTGAATATAAAAATAAAACAATTCACAAATGTTTTTGGTTTTCCAGTGCATCTAAAAGTTATATTTATATTACATTGTTGTCTATTAAGGGTGAGATATTAATAGACTTATATCTAAAAGCAATTTACATACTTAATTTAAAAATGGTTTACAAAAAATGCTAACCATCATCTGAGTCTTCAGTGAGTTGTTATCCTTTTACTGGTGGAAAGCCTCGCCTCGATGTCGATGGATACTCACTCATAAGGGTGGTGATTGCTGAAGACTGGGGGTGCTGTGACAATTTCTTACAAGACAACAATGAAATTTCCTGCATCAATTAACACTTCCTTTCACAAATGACTTCTTTGCAGCATTCAATTCTATTTACCCATTAGGATTTCTTTCAAGACTGGAGTCAATCCTTTCAAAGTCTGCTGCTGCTTTATCAATTAAATTTACCTAATATTCTAAATCCTTTGCTGTCATTTCAAAAATCATCATAGCATCTTCACTAGGAGAAGGTTTCATCTTGAGAAACCACCTTTCCTCTTCCATAAGAAGCAACTCCTCATCTATTCAAGTTTGATCATAAGATTGCAGCAATTCATTGACATCAAGCTCCATTTCTAATTCTAGTTCTCTTGCTGTTTTCACCACAGCTGAGAACATCTTGAATGCCTCATAGTCATTCATGAGGTTGGAGTCAACTTCTTCCAAATTCCTCTTAATGTCTATGCTTTGACCTCTTTCCATGAATCATAAATGTTCTTAATTCAATATTTTCTAGAAAGTTTCAATTTACTTTTCCTAAATCCATTAGAGAAATCATTATTTATAGCAACTACAGCCTTATGAACTGCATTTCTTAAATAATGACTTAAAAGTCAAAATGACTCTTTGATCTATGGGCTTCAGAATAGATGTATTAGCAGGTATAAAAACAAAACCAATATCATCGTACATCTCCATCAGAGTTCTTGGGTGACCAGATGCATTGTCAATAGTGTATTTTGTAATGAATCTTTATTTCTGAGCAGTATGTCTCAACAGCAGGCTTAAAATACTCAATAAGTTATACTGTACATAGATGGTATCTAGGCTCTGTTGTTCTATCTGCAGAGCATAAGCAGAGTAGACATAGCATAATTCATAAGGGCCCTAGGATTTTGGGAATGGTAGATGAGTATTGGCCTCAACTTTGAGTCACGAGCTGCAATAACCCCTAACAAAAGAGTCAAACCTGTTCTTTGAAATTTTGAAGCTAGGCATTGAGTTTTCTCTAGCTATGAATGTCCTTGATGCTATCTTCTTCCAATATAAGGCTGGTTCATTTACACTGAAAATCTCTTGTTTAGTGTAGTCACCTTCATGAATTATCTTAGCTAGATCTTTTGAATTACTTGTTGCAGTTTCTATATCAGCACTCGTACTTTTGTCTTACAGAAGTTTCTTCTTTCCTTAAACCTCCTGAACCAACCTCTGCTGGCTTCAAACTTTCCTGCTGCAGCTTTCTCACCTCTTCAGCCCTTACAGAACTGAAGAGAGTTAGGGCTTTGCTCTGGGTTTGGCATTGGCTTAGAGGAATGTTGTGGTTGGTCTGATCTTCTAGCCAGACCATTAAAACGTTCTCCATGTCAGCAATAAGGCCTTTTCACTTTATTGTTTGTGTTCATTGGAGTAGCACTTTTAATTTCCTTTAAGAACCTTTCCTTTGTATTCACAACTTGGCTAACTGGTGCAAGAGGCCTAGATCTAAGCCTTCCCTGGCTTTTAATATACTTTGCTCACTAAGCTTAATCACTTTAGCTTTTGTTTTTAAAGTGAGAGATGTGTGACATTTCCTTTCACCTGAATACCTAGAAGTCACTGTAGGGTGATTAATTGGCCTACTATCTATATTCTCTTGTTTCAGGGAATAGGGATGCCCAAGGAAAGGGAAGGACACAGGGAGCAGCCACTTGGTGGCGCAGTCAGAACATACACAGTAGCTATTAAGTTTGTCATCTTATGTGGGTGGGGTTCATGGTGCCCCCAAATAATTAAAATAATAACATCAAACATCACTGATCACAGGTCACCATAAAAAATCTAATAATAATGAAAAAAAATTAGGTATTGCTAGAATCACCAAAATATGACATAGAGACAGGAAGTGAGCCAATGCTCCTGGAAAAATGACGCCAATAGACTTGCTTGATGCAAGGTTGACACAGACCTTCAATTTGTAATGGGAAGCTTCCCTGGTGGCTCAGCCAGTAAAGAATCTGGCTGCAATGCAGACAATCTGGATTTGATCCCTGGGTCAGGAAGATCCCCTGGAGGAGAACATGGCAAACCTTCCCAGTATCCTTGCCTGGAGAATCCCATGCACAGAGGAGCCTGGTGGGCTACAATATCAGTGCAGGCACACGTGCATGGACACACACACACAAAAGACTTTCTTGATGCAAGGTTGACAAAAACTTTCAACTTGTAAAAAACGCAATATTTTAAAAGTGCAGTAAAATTAGATATGTCTCTGCAGAGAATAATCTAGATAAGACACTAGTACAATGGATATATATTACTTTTTTGGACCATCAACCCCCCACTTTTTCTAAGTCTGTGTCTTCCTCAGTACTGCCATCCATATTGTAGCCGCAGAATCAACCTTATAACCAGGCGACTTCAGTTGACTGGTTTGTTGGGGGCAGCTTGCCAGGTAGGGACACTGATCCCTATCTAGTAGGTTTAGGACTTTAGGCCAAGAGTGTCATGCTCTAGGAGGCGGGGATTGAACTGTTAGGAACAGTAATATGACCATATGTCCTGGCCTGTGGACCATAGAAAGTTCAGAAGCAATGAAAGAAAGAAAAATGAACCAGAACCACAGAGAGACGCAGAGAAGAAAATTGTTCATTTCACTTTTTCCTCAGGCCTTGCCCCATTGTTATCTTTAGGTTCAGTGAAACATCTCATAACTTTATAAAATTCCATTTTTATGTTAAACTGTTTAGAGCTGAGTTTCTGTCTCTTCTAACCACAAGAATTCTAGTATAATTAGTCTTTAAGTGTGAAATTAATTGAGTCAAGGGCAAACATTGCAGCAGCTTCCAAGTTTGATATGGAAGCTGGATTATGTAGATAAGAAATACAAAAAGCTTAGTGGTTTTCTAAATTCAGAATGAGGTATCAGATGCCACTATAGTCAACTATATTAATAAAGGTGACTCCAAGTTCCTGAGGAAAATATGACATTTAACTAGCAGTACCAAAGGCAATCTCTCACCTTTTGGAAAGGTCTTTTTACTCTTAAATATGATTGTTAAAATAGCAATGGATTTTTCTTTTCATGGTTGGTGCTATGGAAAGATAATAGGAATAACAACCACAGTGAAAGTCTCATTTCAGAATTATTTTCAAACTACTTGTATTAAAGAGCAACCAAACCAAATGAAACCAAACCAGTGCCTCCTTTTCAACATATTTTATAAAGAAATTGAGCACTTTAGACAGCTAAAAGTAAAAAAGCACAATGAATTAAAGAAAACCTATCCATTGAAGTTTAATTAAATTGGAGAAAATCAATATTGAAATGTTTAATAATAATTGACTTTTTAACAACCTATAATTTCTGAAAATATGTATATGCTAACATTTGTATGTAATATGTCTTAGTGATACATCAAGAAAAGAAAATAATTAATAAATTTTAAGTATACATTCAGGCCACAGGGAATCATTAACAATTCCCATTTCTACTTTGTATCTAAAATAATAAATATAATCTCTTATCCCATGTCACAATGTTCTGAGAAGCGTGACTTCCTGAACAGTATATATTTTATGCCTACCTATACGCTCTTATACTTAATATAGAGTTTTTCTTTCCAAACTGTTTAAATAAATACATCATATTACACAAAATGACAATTTATTTTGAATAATTTATTTCTTTTTCATAAATGTAACATGTTTTAATGATTGAGGATATATAAGGTATATTAGGGGCTTCCGAGATGGCTCAGTGATAAAGAATCTGCTTGCCAATTCAGGGGATGCAGGAGATGCAGGTTCGATCCCTGGGCCAAGAAGATCCCCTGGAGTAGGAAATATCGACCCATTCTAATTATTCTTGCCTTGATAATTCCATAGACAGAGGAGCCTGGCAGGCTACAGTCCATGGAGTCACAGAGTCAAACATGACTGAGCAACTAGCACTCACACAGGGCATGTATACATCTGTGCTTAGTCTCTCAGTCGTATCCAACTCTGTGACCCCAGGGACTGTAGTCTGTGAGGCTCCTCTGTCCATGGATTCTCCAGGCCAGGATACTGGAGTGGGTTGCATTCCCTTCTCCAGGGGATCTTCCCAACCCAGGGATGGAACCCAGGTCTTCCACAATGCAGGTGGATTCTTTACCATCTGAGCCACCAGGGAAGCCCAATGTAAACGTTAATCTGAAACTAAAATCATGAAAATATGCCTACTGGCTCACTGTTAATAGTTTGGTGGTGTTAATTCTACTATCTTTTCATATTGGTTAAAGTACAGTAAATGCGTCACAAAAGAATCCAAAGCAATGGCAAACTGGTAATACATTTGTAGCATGTAGAAGGATTTCATATTTTCTCTAAAATGTGTCTACATGATTTTAAATATTTTCATAGAAATATATGTGTATATTTATACATTGTATGTATGAATAAGACTTACACTTGTATGTGTAATTAACATTTTATTAAATCTAGCTAGCTCCTTGTTGATGGAACATTAGCTCAAATCTGTGCTCTTATAAATAATTTTACAATTAACATTCTTGTACATGAATCCTGGAAAGCATCTATACTTATCAAGAAAAATTCTTAATAGAGAAATACTGCATCAAGAGAAATGAGGATTTTTAAGGGTTTCAATATATCTTGCCAGATGGGATTAAGATAACTTTTAAAATATGCTTTAAGATATTAACTATATTGTCTTTGTACTAAGTGTAATAAAATACCCACCTGATCTCTTCCAAGTGTATCTACCCCAACTCCTCCCCCACATGAAGTGATGTCAGCAGGCTGGTGTAGCTCTCTGTTTGCTCATGCAAACATATATATAAAATGTGTTTCTTCATTTTTATCATCAAATAGAACCATATTAATGACATTAATCAGTAACTTGCTTCTTTCAAAAATGTTATGAACATCACATAGTCCAGCAAATTTTTTGGTAATTGAAATTCAGGTTATACTCATATATATTTACAGTTCTGTATAAATATGGTTGTTCACTGTTACTTTTAAAGATTCAGGTTTTTTTTAGCTCTTTTAGCCTGTGTTTTCTTCTTTCAGTTTTTCCACATTTCCATACCAACCTCACAAACAAACTGCATGATAGAATGGTATCAGCTGTAATAGATAGACATGTAAATATATAGACATAGAATCATATAAAACACACACACTTATTCATGTATCTACATATTAAATGTAAATATGCATATACATATAGACATGTATACTCTATATATAAACATATCTATATTGATCTATTTATCTAATTTATAGGGATTTTTTTTTTTTACAAAATAATTAACATGCTCTACCCAATGGCCAGCCCACTCCAGTATTCTTGCCTGAGAATCCCCATGAACAGAGAAGCCTGGTGGGTTACAGTCCATGGGGTCACACAGAGTTGCACACAACTGAAGTGACTTAGCACACATGCATCAAAGCACCCTTACTGGCATCTTGCTTGTTTCACTTTAGCACACCTAGAAATTTGAAATCATTTGAAGTCAAACTCTAGTTCTAGTTCATTCTATTTGTGGTACACATAAAATTTATCATGTTCATATATCATAATTTTCTCACTTTAATTATTGATGGATTTTCTACATTTTAATTTTGCCAAACTGACATTCAAATTTCAAAACTTCATATTTTTGAATTTATTTTCTTATTGTGTCTGATCTGTTTTCATACATTTGGAAAACATTTCCATAGTTTTTTTGAGATATAACTGACAAACAGCACTGTATGAGTTAAGGCATAGGGTATAATGCATGTTATGTGTAATATATTGTGCCATTATTACTACAATAAGTTTAGCTAACATATGTATATATCATATATATACGGGAAAATGAGTTTTTCCTTAAGATGATAACTCTTTGTATTTATTCTAACAAATTTCAAATATACCATACAGTAATGTAACCTTAGTTATCATGTTGTATATTACATCTCCAGTATTTATTTATCTTATAACCAGAAGTTTGTACATTTTGACCACCTTCATCTAATTCCCCAACCCTTTACACCCTGCCTCCAATGACTACAAATCTGATCCCTTTTTCTGTAAGTTTGGATTTTTATCTGCTTGCTTGTATATTTTTATTTTATTTGTCTTGGATTCCACATTTAAGTGAGACCATATAGGATTTGTCTTTCTCTCTGTGGTTAATTTTACTTAGCATAATGCCCTCAAGGTCCATCTATGATGTCACAAATGTCGGGATTTGCTTCATTTTTATGACTCAATAATATTTCATTAGGCTTCCCTAGTGCCTCAGTTGGTAAAGAATCCACCTGCAATGCAGGAGACCTAGGTTCAGTCCCTGGATTGGGAAGAGCCCCTGGAGAAGAGCATAGCAACCCACTCCAGTATTCTTGCCTGGAGAATCCCCATGAACAGAAGAGCCTGGCAAGCTACACAGTCCATAGGGTCACAAAGAGTCAGACATGACTGAGCGACTAAGCACACGCAACACACAATATTTCATTGTTTGTGAGTGTGTGTGTATACATATATATGTATAGACACATATATGTGTTATCTATTCATTCTTTGTTGGACAAAGTTGTTTTCATGTCTTGGCTATTTTAAATAATGGTGATGTAATCATCAGGGTGGAGATTTCTCTTGAACACAGAATCTTTGTTTCATTCAGGTTTATTTCCAGAAGTAGAATTGCTACATCGTATAGTAGCTCTAACTTTTGTTATCTCTGGTCTTTTTGATGATAGCCATCTAATATGTATGAGGGGATAGATCATTATGGTTTTGATTTACATTTCTATAAAAACTAGTAATATTGAGCATCTTATCATGTACTTGTTGACCATTTGTCTAGCTTCTTTGGCAGAATGTCTATTCAGTTCCTTTGCCAATTTAAAATTGGATTATTTGGTGTCTTTCTATTGAGCTATATGGGTTCTTTATATATATATCTATCTATATACCACTTATCAAATATATGGTTTGCAAGTTTCTTTTGCACCATTCCATAGATTGTCTTTTCATTTTGTTGATGCTTCTTTTGCTGTGAGGTGTTTTTTTTTTAGTTTGATGTATTCACATTTGTTTATTTCTTATTGTTTTTTAAATTTTAATTTTGATATTTTTGCTTGTGCTTAATGTGTTATATCCAAAAATATCATTGCCTGTACCCATGTTAAGGAGGTTTATTTCCTATATATTCTTTTAGAAGCTTTAGTGTTACAGTCTTACATTTAAGTTTTTAATTAATTTTGAGTTAATTTTTGTAAGAGGTGTAAGATAGGGAGTCCAGTTTCATTCTTTTATATACAATTTTCCCAGCATTGGTTATTGAAGAAATTATTTTTTCTCCTCTGATTATTCTTGGCTCCCTTGTAAAATAATGGTTATATATTCATGAATTTATTTCTGGGCTCTTGATTTTCTTCAGTTGGTGTACGTGTCTTTAGGTGTTTTTTGTTTTTTTTTTTTAAATTACAGTCATGTATGGATGTGAGAGTTGAACTATAAAGAAAGCTGAGTGCCAAAGAATTGATGCTTTTGAACTGTGGTGTTAGAGAAGACTCTTGTCCCTTGGACTGCAGGGAGATCCAACCAGTCCATCCTAAAAGAAATCAGTCCTGAATGTTCATTGGAAGGACTGATGTTGAAGGTGAAACTCCAGTACTTCGGCCACCTGATGCGAAGAGCTGACTCATTTGAAAAGACCCTGATGCTGGGAAGGATTGAAGGCAGGAGGAGAAGGGGATGACAGAGGATAAGATGGTTGGATGGCATCCCTGACTCAATGGACATGAGTTTGAGTAAACTCCAGGAGTCGGTGATGGACAGGGAGGCCTGGCATGCTGCAGTCAATGTGGTGGCAAAGAGTCGAGACATGACTGAGCAACTGAACTTAACTGAAATAAATATTAGCTTTCATTTTTAAATTTCACAGTACATTTATAGTTAACACTAAGTTTTTAATATTTTAACAAATATATTTAAAAATTTTATTGACATATAGTTGATTTGCAATGCTGTGTTAGCTTCTGCTGCAGCAAAGTGAATGAGTTATACACATACACATACACATATCCACTCTTTTCTAGATTCTTTCCCCAACTAAACATACTAAACAGCAGTATAGATCAGTGAAAAAAGATAGGAAGTCACCTAATATATGACAAAAGAGGCAAGAATATACATTCAGTGTAGAAAAAATAGTCTCCTCAATAGGTGGTGCTGGGGAAATTGGACAGTTACATGTAAAAGAATGAAATTAGAGCACTCCCTAATGCTACATACAAAAGTGAACTAAAAATGGATTAAAGACCTAAATGTAAGATTCAGTCAGCTAGGTCAGTCGCTCAGTCATGTCTGTTTGTGACCCCATGCATTACAGCATGCCAGGCTTCCCTGTCCATCACCAACTTCCAGAGCTTGCTCAAACTCAGGTCCATTGAGTCAGTGACGCCATCCAACTCATCCTCTGTTGTCCTCTTCTCCTCCTGCCTTCAGTCTTTCCCAGCATCAGGGTCTTTTCCAAGAATCAGTTCTTCACATCAGGTGGCCAAAGTATTGGAGTTTCAGCTTCAACATCAGTCCTTCCAATGTATAGTCAGGACTCATTTCCTTTAGGATGGACTGGTTGGATCTCCTTGCAGTCCAAGACTCTCCAGAGTCTTCTCCAACACCACAGTTCAAAAGTATCAATTCGGTGCTCAGCTTTCTTTATAATCCAATTCTCACATCCATACATTACTACTGGAAAAAACCACAGCTTTGATTAGATGGACCTTTGTTGGCAAAGTAATGCCTTTGCTTTTTAATATGCTGTCTAGGTTGGTCATGGCTTTTCTTCCAAGGAGCAAATGTCTTTTAATTTCATGGCTGCAGTCACCATCTGTAGTGATTTTGGAGCCCAAGAAAAGAAAGTCTGTCACTGTTTCATTATTTCCCCATCTATTTGCCATGAACTGATGGGAATGTAAAGTCAGATACTATAAAACTCTTAGAGGAAAACATAGGCAGGACACTCTGACATAAATCAAAGCAATATCTTTTTTGATCCACCTCCTAATCAAAATAAAAACAAAAATAAACAAAGGGAACCTAATTAAACATAAAAGATTTTCATAGCGAAAGAAACCATAAACAAAACAAAAAGACAACCCACAGAATGGGAGAAAATATCAACATTTGAAAATGAAGTGACTGGCAAGAGATTATTCTCCAAAATATACAAACAGCTCATTCAACTCAGTACAAAGACAAACAAACAAACAAATCAAAAAATGGGTGGAAGATCTAAGTAAACATTACTCCAAAGAAGACATACAGATGGCTAAAAAACATGAAAAGATGCACATCACTAAATTTTAGAGTAAGACAAATCAAAACTACCGTGAGGTGTCATCTCACTGTAGAAATTTCTTATTGAAGAAATCATCACTTTGATAATGACCGTCATCAAGACATGTACAAACAAGAAGTGTTGAAGTGGATGTGGAGAAAAGGGAACTCTCTTACACTGTTGGTGGGACAACAGTTATATAAATTGTAACAGCCACTGGAGGACAATGTGGAGCTTCCTTAAAAAACTAAAAAGAAAACTACCATATCATCCTGCAATCCCAGTTCTGGACATATGTGCAAAGAAAACCGTAATTCAAAATGATGCATGCATCCCAGTGTTGACTGCAGCACTATTAACAATAGCCAAGACATGGAAGCAGGCCAGATATCCATCAGCAGAGGAATGGATAAAGATGTGGTACACATATACAGTGGACTATTACCCAGCCATAAAAAAGGACAAAATAATGCCGTTCGCAACCACATGAATTGATCTAGAGATTGTCATACTGAAGTGAAGTAAGTCAGAAAGAGGACAAATACAATATGGTATCAGAGCTTATATGTGGAATCTAAAAACGTGGTACAGATGAACTTATTTACAAACAGAAATAGAATCACAGATATAAAAGAACAATTTATGGTTTCCAGGGGATTGAGGGTGGAGGGACAAATTGGGAGATTGGGACTGACATATACAAACTACTATCTATAAAATAGATAACTGGTAAGAATCTGCTCATATCCACAAAACACAATGTATATTACACATATATTATTACATATAACACATAAGAAAGACAGTTATTTTTAAAAATTATTAGCTGAAGAAATGGAGATTCTGTGAGGTTAATTGATTTGCCCAGGATCACATATGTATGGTTAACCCTGGTTAGAATGCTTCTTTTTTAAAAATAAAACTATATAATTATTTCTTCTTCAAAAATACCTTGCTAATTATACAAAATCTAATGTATCATTAGAACAAATAAAGAACATAATTCAAGCACTCCAGCTAGAAAAAGAAATCGTGTCTTTTTTTTTAACCTGCCTTTTTCATTCAGTGTACACTGTATAAAT
Source organism: Ovis aries (assembly GCF_016772045.2). NCBI lineage: Eukaryota > Metazoa > Chordata > Mammalia > Artiodactyla > Bovidae > Ovis > Ovis aries. Next base: position 39,159,399 of record NC_056061.1, on the reverse strand, counting down.
ATTGTTCTACAATATTAACTGCTATCTAATATTTGATGTACAAGAATGTATTTTAATCAATACATGTATTTTAATTCCATTTTCTTACATTTCTTTTTAGTTCCATTTCCATTAATATTAAAATAAATATATGTTTAACTTAGACAATGTATTTAGATTCTTCAAATACATTTCTAAAAGTGGAATAATTTTTATGGCCAAAATACTATATTGAAGCCTATATTCAACTTGTTAAAAGTAAATTGAATTTATAGTTTTCCCTAAATTATAGTATAATTTATAAAAATATCAATTTTGTATAACTTTGTGTCACATTTCTTGTTCTTCTAGTTATATTTGATTACATTTTGTTTTATATTTTATTGCATTATTTTTTCATAAATATCACCATATTAAATTTTTATTTTTATGTACACTGTTCCTTGAGTATCTGTAAAGAATTGGTTCTGGGACCTCTCTGGATTCCAAAATTTGCAGATGCTCACTCCTTTATGTAACATTATATGGTATTTGCATATAGCTTACACATATCTCCCCTTATACTGTAAATCATCTCTGGATTAGTTATAATACCCTAATACAATGTAAATGCTATGTAAATAGTTGTAAATACCATGTAAATCCTTTGTAAATTGTTCCCAGTGTATGGCAAATTCAAGTTTTGCTTTTTGGAACTTGCTGGAATTTGTTTATTCGACTATTTTGATCAGCAGTTGGAACCTGCAGATACAGAGGGCCAAAGTATATTTTAACTCACTATATGTAAAATCATTTTTTTTCAGTCTTTACTTATCTAGTTTCTTTAGGAACACTTTCTTTTCAAGTTTCCTTCCAAAAAATCTATTGAAATTTTAATTGGAACTTCCAATTTGGAAAGTTTATATTACTGCCTCTTTAAAAACAGAACTTTTTATATCTCTATCCATAATATTTTAAGCTAAATATATGTTATTTCTCTACATATTTTTATACATTTCTTATTAAATTTATTTGAAGAATTTAATATTTGTATATATTTTTGTCCAATGAGGATAATTATTTTCATAGTACATTTTATAATTAACATTTACTGATACATAAGAAAGTCATTGTCTTTTGAAATATTAATTTATCATCATGTAGGACTTATTGTTTTTTCCTTTCTTTGTTTTTTTTTAGATAACAAAACTCTTGTTAATAATAATAATTTGACCTTATTTTCAGTATTTACGCTTTCTGTTGTAGGTTTTGTGTTCATTTGTGAGTTGTTTTTATAGCTTTGTGTAAAAAATATGGTGGTATTTTTTTTTCATTCCTGGTTATGATGGATTCAGCTTTTGACATTCAGTTTTTAAAAAGGTCTGATATGGATCTTAAAATTTAGGTAGTCTTTTTTAGACCTCTTGAGTTATCATATAGTCTTACAATCTGATCTATTGAGGAGTGATGAATAGTCCTTGAGATACTGGAATGATTGTTTAATTTATTTTGAATTCTATCTCAATACATAATTTGATTTTATATGATATTATTTAAGAAATTAGACTTTATAATTTGAAAAATAGATTTCCATATCATTCGTTATTTTTATAAGGCTTTAGTATTACAAGCATATATGCTTCACAAGTAACTAGAAAGTTTTCTCTTTTAGATTCAGAAGAGTTATAACAATATTTGCCAAAAAATTTCTGAAATATGGTTGACAATTTTCTTAATGTTTTCCTTCCTTATTGGTTTAGCTTTTTTTCAGTCAGTTTTGATGATTCATATTTTCTAATATTTTTCATTCAAACAGACTTTTATGATTTATTAGCATTATGTACCTGTTAAAAAGAGGAGAAATTTGTTTGTGTTACTATATCTGTTTTTGCTTTTTTTCCGCCCCCCTATATCAGCCATTATTACTGGTGAAAGATAATTGCAGTACTTCTTTGAAGGCTGAATGTAGTTGTCCCTTCAGTTGCTATCCAAATGCATAGGTCTACTATTTACTTCCTCCATAATATTAACAACTAAAAGCTGTTAGCACTTACATCACATAATCTTAGATTTAGATATTAGCAACAGTAAATAATAATCCAACAATAAAGACAGACTAGGACAAAGTAGACACTGGATTAATTAAATTTTAAATTCTGGCTAATTCTAACTTTTCATTAAAAAACAAAAACTGAACAAGGGGGAGAAATCACTTGCCTTTCAAATACCCTGTCTGGAGCTGTAAAACTATAGCCAGTTTTTTGCTACCTAAGTATATCCAGCCGCATTTTAGTATTCTCTTTTCACCTGAAGCTGCAAGCAAATTTGTGGAAAGAACCTTAGGTAAAAGCATTTTTGTTGCATAATTAGAAGACTTTGTACTTACAAACAGCCTTGCACTTGTTATGCAGTTGAACATATTTTCTACTTCATCCTTTTCTTCTGAAATCCAAATTAAATATTTGTTGGATTTAATTGTAATGGTATACTTTCCTTTGTGATTGATTTGACAGTTTATATTTGCTTGTGCTTTTCTCAAGCTTATTCTCCACATCTTAGATTCACTTTTCAACTTGGTTGATTCTTCATTTGACTATTTCTAATAATTTAAGCATTTTAATGACATTTCTTGCCTTAAAATGCTTCCTTAGCTTTCTCTGTTTTCTTTTCTTTCATCTTCTTAAAATATGGAGTCCATATTTTTATTTCTCTGAGTGCCCAGTGATTGTCACCTAAAAGTTTATATTATTGGGTAATGTATTTTTCATCATAAATGTGACGCTATATTTTCTTCTTTCTTTTGCAAATATTTTTCACATAAATAGTTATAGGCACTTTTTATTTGTTTACTCATCCATAAACTGTCAGCAGAATGAAGAACTACTACTATCTGAAAGATACATCACATAAATTTTTCTTTTTGCACTCTTGCAGTTTTTTTAATCCTTAAAAATCAACCTAGAGTACCATGCAGAACTGGGTAGCATAGATGTGTAAAATAGGTACCCTCTAATTTATGCCATTATTTAAAATTTTACAGTAATGTGGCCTTTCTATTTAGTTTGTAGTTTCATTTACATGTATCTTCTCTGAAATATTAGAGCTACAATGTGAGGAATAAACTCAATCTACCATTTCCACTTTCTCATCCAAAATTCTTTATCTACCACCACCTCCATTTCTGATTTCCATTGCTACCATGACACTATAACTGCTCTGGTGATATCAGGGACCTCCATGATCCATTAGCCAAGTCTAATGGACAGTTCTTACCTCTTTCTTTCTTTAAACATAGAGCAACATTTGGCCTCTCCTTTATTCTTGAAGCCTCTCCTCATTTAACTTCATTTCCTCTGCCTCTTCTGTCTTAGTGATCAGTATGTTGTCCTTGCTGGCACGTACTGGAGGACCCTGAGATTCGTCTGAATACTTGATGAAGGAAGTTGCTTCCAATGATTTTACTGTTGCAAGTATTACTTTTCTGGGTATGGAAAAGGAAGTAACTGAAGAAGGAAGCTATTCATAAAAGTAGAAGATGATCCTGGATTTAAGGCTACAAAGGATAAAATTTTCATTACTTTAAGACACTGCTGATTATTACTCATACGGAAGACTTTTACCTTTATCTTGATAGAATTGTCTTGTATCTTGTATATTGTGCCTTATATCTTGTATCTTGTCTATTGTCACCCTGCTTATTTAACTTATATACAGAGTGCATCATGAGAAACGCTGGGCTGGAGGAAGCACAAGCTGGAATCAAGATTGCCAGGAGAAATATTAATAACCTCAGATATGGAGATGACACCACCCTTATGGAAGAAAGTGAAGAAGAACTAAAGAGCCTCTTGATGAAGGTGAAGAGAGTGAAAAAGTTGGCTTAAAGCTCAACATTCAGAAAACTAAGATCATGGCATCTGATCCCATCACTTCATGGCAAATAGATGGGGGAACAGTAGAAATAGTGGCTCACTTTATTTTTCTGGGCTCCAAAATCAGTGCAGATGGTGACTGCAGCCATGAAATTAGAAGACGCTTGCTCCTTGGAACGGAAGTTATGACCAACCTAGACAGCATATTAAAAATCAGAGACATTACTTTTCCAACAAAGGTCCATCTAGTCAAGGCTTCCCTGGTGGCTCTGTTGGTAAAGAATATGCTTGCAATGCAGGAGACCTGGGTTCGACCCCTGGGTTGGGAAGATCCCCTGGAGAAGGGAAAGGCTACCCACTCCAGTATTGTGGCCTGGAGAATTCCATGGACTGTACAGTCCGTGGGATCGCAAAGAGTTGGACACGACTGAGCAACTTTCACTCACTCACTCACTCAGTCAAGGCTATGGTTTTTTCATTGGTCATGTATGGATGTGAGAGTTCGACTATAAAGAAAAATGAGCACCGAAAAATTGATACTTTTGAACTGTGGTGTTGGAGAAGACTCTTGAAAGTCCCTTGGACTACAAGGAGATCCAACCAGTCCATCCTAAAGGAAGTCAGTCCTGAATGTTCATTGGAAGGACTGATGTTGAAGGTGAGACTCAAATACTTTGGCCACCTGATGCGAAGAGCTGACTCATTTGAAAAGACCCTGATGCTGGGAGGGATTGAGGGCAGGAGGAGAAGGGGACAACAGAGGATAAGATGGCTGGATGGGATCACCGACTCGATGGACATGGGTTTGGGTGGTCTCCAGGAGTTGTTGATGGACAGGGAGGCCTGGCTTGCTGCTGCTCATGTGGTCACAAAGAGTCGGACACGACTGAGTGACTGAACTGAACTGAACTTGATTAAATACGGTTTTATTAAGGGACTGGTCTTCCAAAATTTGCTGCCTACCTGATACTTAGTCAACTCCAAAACCTGAATAACAGTATTTTTAGATAATATGCTATCACTGATTTTCAAAAGGAGCTCAATATCTTTCATCTCAAGGTCAATTTTAGTTTCTAGATTCTTCGTATCCCCACATTGTCCCTCACTACCCACCATTTGTCATGAATATTAATAAGGATAGATACTTGCTTTTTGCTGTACTTTAGTATTCTAGGAGGAAAGTAAAAATCCTGGGAGATATTGCCATTTTTTTGAGGTTTATTTATCTGGCAAATGTTTTTGACAGACCAGTTACAATTTTGTGTAATGTTATTAATATAAAATTGGAAGTCTGCCATGAAAATGCCTTCAGTAGGGCTGATAGACATGAAGAACAGGTAAGGAGTATGCACACAGAGAGTGCAGCACATCTTTTGCTTTCTCGTTGTTTACACCTTTTATGGATTCGATGTGGTCAAAGATTCATCGTGCCATGTTCAAGAACCTTACAAGTCAGTTTGACATAGAAGATAAGCAAGGAAAGTTCTTCGGTCTCATAAGAAGGATATTTCTGATGATGTCCTTTTTACACTGAAACAGCATAACATAGATGAAGGAAAATGAAACATGCCCCAGAATGAAGAAATGTAAATATACAAATTAATCACAACTGAAATAGAAGGCAGGTGTATTTTATTGTTCATTTTGGTCAGTTTCTGTGATGACTATAAACCTGCTCTTGCATTGCTAGCTTTCCTGAAGAGCTTATTCACAGTTCAGAATCCAGACTGAAATAGTGTTGGTTATTCCTTTTACAGCTTCAGTGCAAGTATTCCTTGCCTTATTAAACCTACCAGATTGCTACTAACATTCAAGTTTATGGTACAAGTAAACATAAGGCTGATTATTTGCATTACAAAATAATATATGATTTTTATCAAGATTATTTTATATAATAAACTTCCTCCAAAGTTCACAAAAAATGAAAATCAGTTTTATATGAAAATGAAAATTACTTATTTATTCACCCTTTCAGGATCATAACTCCTATGCTTTCTGTGAGGTGAACACGCTGTTGGAAATAAATGCTTTCAGTGCTTGGCATTTTTTCTAAAGACAAATAGCAATTAGTGAAAAACAAGTTACTTAACTATAGTTTAGAGAGCTGTCATAGTTGTATGTAATAAAGGCTTAAACACAACTCACAGCTTTCCTAGAGGCAAGCAGAAGTTTCTCTTTGTTGAAGTAACATGATTAGATATTCTAGGTTTTGTATGCCTTTACACATTACTAGAGTCTGCACTACTTGTAAGTAGCTAAGAGTAGAGGTCACAGGTAGGCCAGAATATAATGAATTGTAGTAATCCTAACAAGAAACAACAGAGGCAAATCCAAGGGTTTTTCAGTCCCTGAGAGACTCAGTAAGATATATCCTAGAAAGGCTCCTAGGATGATAATAAGATGACTTTGCCACCTGATTAATATGGACATGAAAAACAAAGCTCAGAATCTAAAATCAGCTCAGTGTTATGAGCTCTGAGACATTGAGGAGGATATTCTAGATGTCAGAAGCAAGAACTAAAAAGAAATATAAAGACTGATATTAAGAAGATCCTATGAGTAATAATTTAGCCTTGTCTATATTTGGCTTTAAAAAGTTGGATGACATCCAAGCCTGAATGTCAGAGAGACTGTTATGTGGCATGCAGAAAGCCATCATAAGGCCCATGGGGATGGGAAACAGACCGAAGTGTCATCTGTGCTTATTTGATGCAGAAATATATTGGTTCTAAAACCAACATTCATAATAAATAAGCAGATAGAAACATGGAACTACTAATATTTCATATATGTAAAGAAAGCAATATAATAAAATTACTATTCTTTTTGTTTCATGTAAATACAAATATATACTGTCATTTAAAGGACATATTCCTACCCTCAAAAAGCTTATATTTCAAAACAGTTTACAGTATAAATGGTTTACAATCATAATTTACTATTACATTGTCCTACTTTTTTCACTTCTTTTTTTTCAGAATACACTATGAACTTTTAGCTATTTTTTTCCCTTGGTAATTTTTGAGATTCCAGTGTAGAAATTAAGAAAAGTGATGTTTATACAATAGTAGAGGCTGTAATATTGAGGATTATAGACATCTATAATCAATGACTGTAAAGAAGGCTGAATGCCGAAGAATTGATGCTTTTGAACTGTGGTGTTGGAGAAGACTCTTGAGAGTGCCTTGGACTGCAAGGAGATCCAACCAGTCCATTCTGAAGGAGACCAACCCTCGGGTTTCTTTGGAAGGAATGATGCTAAAGCTGAAACTCCAGTACTTTGGCCACCTCATGCGAAGACTTGACTCATTGGAAAAGACTTTGATGCTGGGAGGGATTGGGGGCAGGAGAAGAAGGGGACGACCGAGGATGAGATGGGTGGATGGCATTACTGACTCAATGAACCCGAGTCTGAGTGAACTCCAGGAGCTGGTGATGGACAGGGAGGCCTGGTATGTTGCGATTCACGGGGTCGCAAAGAGTTGGACACGACTGAGCAACTGAACTGAACTGAACTGATAATCAATGAACTATAAAATTCCAACACTTAAAATAACCATTTAACAGAGTAAACATTCTATTCAGAACTTGCAGCGCACTAAAAATGTTAAATAATCCAGTTTTGTTTTTCCATACTGATAAAGAATCTGCCTGCAATGCAGGAGACCTGTGTTCAATCCCTGGGTTGGGAAGATCCCCTAGAGAAGAGATAGTCTACCCAATACAGTATTCTGGCCTGGAAAATTCCATGGACAAAGGAGACTGACAGGCTATAGTCCATGGGGTTGCAAAGAGTCAGACACCATTGAATAAGCTTCTGTAACAGGAGGGAACTAAATCTAGAAAGATTCTTGGTATATACTACTGAGCTTGCAATGACAGGTTTGTTTTTTCACAAAAGTTGTGTGTTAGAGAATAAGAGCTGTGTCCTTAGGATAGACACATGCAGAGGAAAGCCAGATTTGATGTCTTCTAGATGTTGGTTGCTAACTATTTGGTTTGCTGAAATACCTCTAGAATGCCAAATAGTTTTTTTCCCCTAGAAGCATTATTTCAACTATTAGGTTGGATCCAGTTTCCCTCTCATGCTCTAAAACTATTCTCAGATAGCTTGAAATTGAAGTGAAAGTATTATTAGTTCAGCCGTGTCCAAATCTTTGTGACCCCAGGGACAGTAGCCTGCCATGTTCCCATGTCGATGGGATTCCACAAGCAATAATACTGGAGTGGGTAGCCATTCCCCTCTCCATGGGATCTGCCTGACATAGGGATTGAACCCAGGTCTCCTGGATTGCAGGCAGATTCTTTCCCGTCTGAGCCACCACTTAAGAAGACCATGTTCAATATAGAAGGATATTTTAAAATTCATTCTTCTCAAATTTTACTTCAATTCAATTCAGTCACTCAGTCTTGTCCCACTCTTTGCGACCCCATGAACTACATCACGCCAGGCCTCCCTGTCTATCACCAACACCCGAAGTTAACCCAAACTCATGTCCATTCAGTCGGTGATGCCACCCAACCATCTCACCCTCTGTCATCCCCTTCTCCTCCTGCCTTCAATCTTTCCTAACATCAGGGTCTTATCATATGAGTCAGCTCTTCACATCAGGTGGCCAAAGTATTTGAGTTTCACCTTCAACATCAGTCCTTTCAATGAACACCCAGGAATGATCTCCTTTAGGATGGACTGGTTAGAAAAGATGGCGGAGGAATAGGACGGGAAGACCACTTTCTCCCTCACAAATTCCTCAAAAGAACATTTCAACGCCGAGCAAACTCCACAAAACAACTTCTGTAGGCTGGCAGAGGACATCAGGCAACCAGAAAAGCAGACCATTGTCTTCAAAAACAGGTAGGAAAAAATATAAAAAATAGGATGGACTGGTTGGATTTTGCAGTCCAAGGGACTCTCAAGAGTCTTCTCCAACACCACAGTTCAAAAGCATCAATTCTTTGGCACTCAGCTTTCTTCACAATCCAACTCTCACATCCATAAATGACCACTGGAAAAACCATAGCCTTGACTAGATGGACCTTTGTTGGCAAAGCAATGCCTCTGCTTTTTAATTTGCTGTCTAGGTTGGTCATAACTTTCCTTCCAAGGAGTAAGCATCTTTTAATTTCATGACTGCAGTCGCCATCTGCAGTGATTTTGGAGCCCAGAAAAATAAAGGCAGCCATTGTTTCCACTGTTTCCCCATCTATTTGCCATGAAGTGATGGGACTGGATGCCATGATCTTAGTTTTCTGAATGTTGAGCTTTAAGCCAACTTTTTCACTCTCCTCTTTCACTTTCATCAAGAGGCTCTTTAGTTCCTCACTTTCTTCCATAAGGGTGGTGTCATCTGCACATCTCAGGTTATTGATATTTCTCCCAGCAATCTTGATTCTAGCTTGTCCTTCATCCAGCCCAGCATTTCTTATGAAGTACTCTGCATATAAGTTAAATAAACACGGTGACAATATACAGCCTTGACATACTCCTTTTCCTGTTTGGAACCAGTCTGCTGTTCCATGTCCAGTTCTAACTGTTGCTTCCTGATCTGCATACTGGTTTCCCAAGAGGCAGGTCAGGTGGTCTGTATTTCCATCTCTTTCAGAATTTTCCACAGTTTATTGTGATCCACGCAGTCAAAGGCTTTGGCATAGTCAATAAAGCAGAAATAGATGTGGTTTTTTTTTCTGGAACTCTCTTGCTTTTTCAATGATCCAACAGCTTAACCTGGCTTGGAGAATTTGAGCATTACTGAATAGCATGTGAGATGAGTACAGTTGTGCGGTGTTTTGAGCATTCTTTGGCATTGCCTTTCTTTGGGGTTGGAATGAAAACTGACCTTTTCCAGTCCTGTGGCCACTGCTGAGTTTTCCAAATTTGCTGGCATATTGAGTGCAGCACTTTCACAGCATCATCTTTTAGGATTTGAAATTGCTCAACTGGAATTCCATCACCTCCACTAAATACATAGTAATGTCCTAATCTAAGGTTATTTTGAATTTTCTCCTAACTAGCAAAATAATGGTATGTCTTACATCTTATGTCTTCATTACAGTAGTAATATGTGTATAAATAAAACATGTGTGTGTGTGTGTTAGTCGCTCAGTCATGTCTGACTCTTTGCAACTCCATGGACTGTAGCCCACCAGGCTCCTCTATCCATGGCATTCTCTAGGCAAGAATAATGGAGTGGGTTGTCATTTCCTTCTCCAGGGGATCTTTTCCACCCAGGGATCAAACCTGGATCTCCCGTGTTGCAGGCATATTCTTTACCATCTAAGTCACCAGGGATGATATATAATACATATAGTATGTGTATATAGTTTTTCATAAGCCAACCCATTTAACTTTTTGACAGTGATGGTGATTAGCTGTGTTTTCCTTCTTTTACAGATCACGTTTCATTGACATTTTCAGAAAGCTCTTCACTAGCACAATGTGGTACATTATTTTAATGCGTCTATAAGACTCCTTGTGTAATTTTAGATACTTCCTGCAAGCTATATATTTATATTTGTAAGTTCTTGTTCAAGCTGAATCATAGTCATGTGGTTCATACACATTAAAAAGCATGAAGTTCCACTGATTTTATTTATATTTTAAATTAGAGATTTCATTCCATTTATATATTTTATGAAAATGCTTACATGGTACTAGTTTAAGTTAAGTAACTGGGCAATAAGTGGCCCAGTCTAACCACTTGTTTAGGAAAATGATGGTCATTTATGATGTAGATACATTTATATGTAAGCTGTAATCACAGTAAGGGTCACGAAACCTGTTCCTTTCCCTAAAATTGAATTTCCAATTCATTGAGGGAGAATTTATTTAATGTCTAAATGAATTCTGTTACTTTGGTAGCAGACCATTAATTGTGACAGCCAGTAGTTTCTTGGTCTGTAGAACAAGTCAAAATTTACATGGTATTGCATGGACTAAGAAGAAAAATATAGAAAAACACATGTAAGGAAAACGGAGCATACATTGTATTATGTGATCTTAAAGTTTTCAAATAATATGGGTTATATTATAAGTCCAAAAATTAAACAAAAGCTACAAGTGCTATATTTCTTATCTATGCTTCCCTTGTGGCTCAGAGTTTAAAGCCTCTGCCTGCAATGTGGGAGACCTGGTTTCGTTCCCTGGGTTGGGAAGATCCCCTGGAGAAGGAAATGGCAACCCACTCCAGTATTCTTGCCTGGAGAATCCCATGGACTGAGGAGCCTGGTGGGCTACAGTCCACAGGGTCGCAAAGAGTTGGACACGACTGGGCTACTTGACTTGACTTCTTCATATCTAAACCATACTTTTATCTCATGTTTTCTACTATTATAATTATCCTGCTATTTCATAACAGTTGTGCCATTAAACAAAGCCACTAAGAAATATATGCTTGCTACTTGATCTAAAAAAGAGCCCATTTTTAAACTGAAGTAAACTAATTCTTCTGAGAAAACTGTGGATTATATTAAAGTTCCTAGTTAATTATATTGATAAGGTTAATCATGGTTCATTTCATTACAGACAAGAATGAGTTTCTAAACTCAACTATAGGAACATCATCTCATTTCTTTTCCCAGTACTTCATAATATCTTCCAAACGAAGATAATCCAGCAATAAAATTGTTTCCAATGACCGTTCCCACAATTTACATGTAGTAATAACAATCAAGTGATTTCTACCTAACGTTTACAAAGATTTTTTAAAATAAATGCATACATGATCTAGTATTTTACTGTTGCAATTAATAAAATTTGATTGCAGGCCAAAACAGAGTATGTAGAAAACCCGAAATAGAGGTGCACACTATAATTGTTAAGTAGTAAGTGGTTCATTGTTTTCTTATACCTTCTCTATTATTTATTTTGAATGGCTTTTTGTTTTGAATGCTTTGTGATTCCTTTAGCACGAATGATGACTTTTGACCTAAAAGTTTGAAATATAAAGAGAGTGACTCATATATATCGTACCACATTATCATGTGTTTACCCCCTTGTATTTTACCCCAAAGAGTTATACCTCCCTCTCCATTAACACAATTCTTTCTTTTGTTCTGAGAATTAGCACATGTTTATACGTAAAAGATTATTTTGTTAAAAACAAGTAAAGTTATATCTAGATTTTTAATCCTATTTTCCAAAGGAATTTCCCAATTAGGACATTGATCTCCTTTTAATTAAGATAAAAATTTGGTCTCTTTCTTAAATGGTTTTGTTCTCAATGGCTTTTTTTCCCCTCAATCAATTGTCCTGTGATAAAAAGGATTTCTGATATTGTTGTGCTCTAACAAGCATCTATTTAAGGAAAGGCTAATATATGTGCTTTGGGTCACTCCATGAAAGAAAAAAGAATGACTTCTAAAAATAAGTCACTGGATTCCTATTAAAATTAAAAGCATGGCTCTGTTTTCCATGATATTTTAGACCATCCAAACCCAAGAGTGAATTGACTTTACTATCTAGATCAGATGTCAATGATAAAAGGTCTTGGGCTAAATCTGGCCAGACACCTGTTATGTATGTAAAGTTTTACTGGAACACAGAGACACTCAATTGTTTATACATTATCTATGGCTCTTTTCATATGACCCCCAAAGCTGTATTATTGTTATTATTTGATCCTTTTCAGAAAATTTTGTCTACCACCCAATCTTGAAGGACCAGAAATGGTACTCATTTGCCATGCACATAATCATAATATTCAAACAAACTCTCTTTATTTCTCATAAATTATATTTTCTCTTAGTGTCATTCAAGAAAATGAGGTTTAAGAATCTGTCCTCAGACTTCAGAAATCTCTTCTGAGACATCCATCTCCTTTCCCTTTTCTTCTTAAAAGTCCTTCTCTTTCCTGTCTCCCTTTCTTTTATTTGTCTCTCTTTCTCTTTTCTGTATGTATGATTTCCTCTAAGTCCCTTGTATTGCATTTAAGTGTTGCTTTATTTATTGTTAACCTAATGCATTAAATGATTTTACAGGATGGTGTGTGCCCTGGCACATTATCTTGTTGAACTATTCAATTAAATATGATAATGCTAAGCACATTGACACTTTTAAACACTTAGGTAGATGAGCAATTCACTGTGAAGTGCAGAAATATTTGAAGTCATCTGCATATCTACAAGCAATATTTTTTCATACAAGTACTTCAGGCTTCCGGTGAATGGTACACATTAGGAAAAATCTACCAAGAAATTGAAATATATAAAAGACAAAATATATCAGAAATTATAATTTTTGTTTGCTGACATATGCAAAAAGAAAAATGTAAATTAAATATTAAAATGTTTCTCCAACCTTCATAAAGTGATTTAAGTTTACAAAGGACTGTACGTAACTCATTTCTATGGTGTGTATCACTATAGTCCTCAGCCTTTATCAAAAATATATCTTTTAGAAGCATTTTCCTTAATTATTATGTCAATTATTCCATATTGGTCCATTTCATATCATTTATATTGCAATTATTTTTTTCTGTAAGTTGGATAGTTAAATGTACCCTGGGTTACCTAGGGCCAGGTAGCTGGCCAGGTGCTTAGCTATGAAAACAATATTTTAGAACATCTACGGCATAAAAGTAAAGAAGGTTCCTGGTTAATAACATTCAGGCGGCAACTGGACAAAAACAGTACCTTAATATTGTGCTAAGAATTCAAATTAAATGTCTACTTTGACTCGGAGGTCTTTGTTTCTGAAAGTTATTTCCATTGGGAAGCCCTTTGTTCTATTGGAAAGGACCCATTTCTGGCAGGATAATGCTAGAACGAAATTATTTTTCACTACCATTTACAGAGAAATGAAAAAAAGATGAGACTGTTTAGGAAATCTTCAAAATAGTTTAAACCTATTTTACTTAAAAATTTTCAAATCATCTAAATGCAACTGGTGTAATGAAATATATAGTCTTTAAGTATACAGATTTTTATATATTTATGTAAATGTTAGATATTCATGTCCATATCAAAGGTCTGAACAAATAATTCTGTGACTGGGAATTGGAATTGGTATATAATTCAGAAAAATGGAAAACATTTTCCTAAGTAATCACAAAATATAAAACTCATAACATCTTATGTTTCTGTTTTCAGCTTTTCAATTCTTGTTTTTAACACCAAAAGCTTTAAGAAAATAAAAAGGAAGTAAAGTACCTATCACAGGGTTTTACAAACTATATATATTTGGTTATATATATATATACATATACATATACATATACATATATATACACACACACACACACATCTATTGGTTCAGATTAAAAATCCATCTGCTATGCAGGAGACATGGGAGATGCAAGTTTGATCCCTGGGTTTGAAAAATCCCCCTGGAGAAGGAAATGGCAATCCACTCCAGTTACAGTCTATGGGGTCACACGAGTTGGACATGAATTAGCAACTAAACCACAACTACATACACATGGCTACATATGTATGTGTGTGTGTGTGTGTGTGTGTGTGTGTGTGTGTGTACACCTTCTTTGGCCTCCTCTCCTTCTTTCATCCATTATTATTATTATCATCAATATTTGAATACAGTTATGTAGAAATAGGCATGCTATATGAAATAAAAATTTTACTTGTTGAATCTTTGATTCATAAAAACATTCTACATGTATCATGATGTATCAGTGATACTCTCAGTATCATTCTAATTTTTAAAATACTGCTTTTTGTTGTAGTTTGTAATCATTAAATGCACATCATTACCTGCTCTTCAGATAAACCTATACCATTTGCCTATTAAAGTTATACTGTTTGCTCTTATTTGCTTGCTTATTTTTAAACAAGGATCTTCTTCCTTCAAATTATTGATTCAGCCTTCATCTACAAAATGAGACCAAGAAAAATCCACAATGCTTATAATTTTAGAAAAGTATTCTGGTTCTATCTTTATACCAGAAACAAAAAAAAATATTACAAGGCAAATTGGAAGTGGTTAAACAGGAGATGGAAAGATTGAACGTTGACATTCTAGGAATCAGCGAACTAAGATGGACTGGAATGGGTGAATTTAACTTAGATGACCATTATATCTATTACTGTGGGCAAGAATCCCTTAGAAGAAATGGAGTAGCCATCATGGTCAACAAAAGAGTCTGAAATACAGTACTTGGATGCAATCTCAAAAATGACAGAATGATCTCTGTTCATTTCCAAGGCAAACCATTTAATACCATGGTAATCCAAATCTATTCCCTGACCAGTAACACTGAAGAAGCTGAAGTTGAACAGTTCTATGAAGACCTACAAGACCTTTTAGAACTAACACCCAAAAAAGATGTTATTTCATTATAGGGGACTGGAACGCAAAAGTAGGAAGTCAAGAAACACCTGGAATGAAAGGTAAATTTGGCCTAGGAGTACAAAATGAAGCAGGGCAAAGGCTAATAGAGTTTTGCCAAGAGAACGCACTGGTCATAGCAAACACCCTCTTCCAGCAACACAAGAGAAGACTCTACACATGGACATCAGCAGATGGTCAACAGTGAAATCTGATTATATTCTTTGCAGCCAAAGATGGAGAAGCTCTATACAGTCAACAAAAACAAGACCCAGAGCTGACTGTGGCTCAGATGATGAACACCTTATTGCCAAATTAAGACTGAAACTGAAGAGAGCGGGGAAAACCACTAGACCATTCAGGTATGACCTAAATCAAACCCCTTATGATTATGCAGTTGAAGTGAGAAATATATTTAAAGGACTAGATCTGATAGACAGAGTGACTGATGAACTATGGACAGAGGTTCGTGACATTGTACAGGAGACAAGGAGGAATACCATCCCCAAGAAAAAGAAATGCAAAAAAGCAAAATGGCTGTCTAGGGAGGCCTTACAAATAGCTGTAAAAAGAAGAGAAGTGAAAAGCAAAGTAGAAAAGGACAGATATACCCATTTGAATGCAGAATTCCAAAGAATAGCAAGGAGAGATAAGAAAACTTTCCTCAGCGATCAATGCAAAGAAATAGAGGAAAACAACAGAATGGGAAAGACTAGAGATCTCTTCAAGAAAATTAGAGATACCAAGGGAATATTTCATGCAAAAATGGGCTCAGTAAAGGACAGAAATGGTATGGACCTAATAAAAGCAGAAGGTATTAAGAGGATGTGGCAAGAATACACAGAAGAACCGTACAAAAACGATCATGACCCAGATAATCATGATGGTGTGATCACTGACCTAGAACCAGACATCCCGGAAAGTGAAGTCAAGCAGGCCCTGGAAGCATCACTACGAACAAAGCTAGGGGAGGTGATGGAATTCCAGTGGAGCTGTTTCAAATCCTGAAAGATGATGCTGAGAAAGTGCTGCACTCAATATGTCAGCAAATGTGGAAAACTCAGAAGTGGGCACAGGACTGGAAAAAATCAGTGTTCATTCCGATCCCAAAGAAAGGCAAAGCCAAAGATTGCTCAAACTAATGCACAATTGTACTCATCTCACACGCTAGTAAATTAATGCTCAAAATTCTCCAAGCCAGGCTTCAACAGTACATGAACCATGAACTTCCAGATGTTCAAGCTGGTTTTAGAAAAGGCAGAGGAACCAGAGATCAATTTGCCAACATCCGTTGGATCATCAAGAAAGCAAGAGAGTTCCAGAAAAACATCTATTTCTGCTTTATAGATTATGCCAAAGCCTTTGACTGTGTGAATCACAATAAACTGTGGAAAATTCTGAAAGATATTATCAGACCACCTGACCTGCCTCTTGAGAAATCTGTATGCATGTCAGGAAGCAATAGTTAGAATTGGACATGGAAAAACAGACTGGTTCCAAATAGGAAAAGGAGTACGTCAAGGCTGTATATTGTCACCCTGCTTGTTTAATTATATGCAGAGTACATCAGAGAAATGCTGGGCTGGATGAAGCAAAAGCTGGAATCAAGATTGCTGGAAGAAATATCAATAACCTGAGATATGCAGATAACACCACCCTTATGGCAGAAAGCGAAGAAGAACTAAAGACCCTTTGATGAAGAAAGAGGAGAGTGAAAAAGTTGGCTTAAAGCTCAACATTCGGAAAACTAAGATTATGGCATCCAGTCCCATCACTTCATGGCAAATAGATGGTGAAATAGTGGAAACAGTGGCTGACTTAATTTTGGGGGGCTTCAAAATCACTGTAGGTGGTGACTGCAGCCATGAAATTCAAAGACACTTACTCCTTGGAAGGAAAGTTATGACCAACCTAGACAGCATATTAAAAAGCAGAGACATTACTTTGCCAACAAATGTCCATCTAGTCAAGGCTCTGGTTTTCCAGTAGTCATGTATGGATGTGAGGGCTGGACTATAAAGAAAGCTGAGCACCAAAGAATTGATGCTTTTGAACTGTGGTGTTGGAGAAGATGGGAGAAGACAATGGCACCCCACTCCAGTCCTCTTGCCTGGAAAATCCCATTGGCAGAGGAGCCTGGTAGGCTGCCATCCATGGGGTCACAAAGAGTCAGACACGACTGGTGGCTTCACTTTCACTTTTCACTTTCATGCATTGGAGAAGGAAATGGCAACCCACTCCAGTGTTCTTGCCTGGAGAATCCCAGGAGCGGGGGAACCTGGTAGGCTGCCATCTATGGAGTCGTGCAGAGTCGGACGCAACTGAAGTGACTTAGCAGCAGCAGTTGGAACAGACTCTTGAGAGTCCCTTGGACTGCAAGGAGATCCAACCAGTCCATCCTAAAGATCAGTCCTTGGTGTTCATGGGAAATACTGATGTTGAAACTGAACTCCAGTATTTTGGCCACGTGATTTGAAGAGCTGACTCATTTGAAGAGACCCTGATGCTGGGAAAGATTGAGGGCAGGAGGGGAAGGGGATGACAGAGGATGAGATGGTTGGATGGCATCTCTGACTCAATGGATGTGAGTTTGGGTAAACTCTGGGAGTTGGTGATGGACGGGAGGCCTGACGTGTTGCGTTTCATGGGGTCTCAAAGAGTCAGACACCACTGAGCAACTGAACTGAACTGAACTGAACTGAACAAGCATAAAAACAAGAAAAAGCAAACAGACAGCTCAGGTCCAATGGAAAAATAGTTTATCCATGGAAATTAAAATGCATTGGAGAATTTTCTTGGTAGTCAAACAAAAATGCAAAGAATTAAACATGTAAGTTGTATTTGAATGAGTGGGAAGTTAAAGGACAATTTATAGGAAACACTGTAAAACAAATGGAACAGAACCAGTAATCAAAGGCATACTTGCAGAAAACTTTTCACAGCTATAAAAAGACAATTATTCATGGCATAAAGATTCACTGTATAATATACAAACTAGGTAAAAAGAGATGCATATTCTAGACATACTTTGAGAAATGTAATTACCAGATATTAATTTTATTTCTTTAACTTACTCATTAGTATTTAGTTAAAATATAACACAGAGACTTCAAAAATTACTATCTCATATTTCTGTCTACAACATGACATGAGGGGTGGTCACTGAATTTAAAGGGTTAAAATATGTTTAATTTTTATACCATTGAAATACCATTAAATTATGAGAAAATAGAAATATAGACTTTTATAAATAGTATCTTTAAAAATATTTTAAGAATTTTAAAATTTAGGAAATTTAAAGAGAAAAAAAATCCTTTTCAAAAAATAATCTTGATGATATATTTCAGGTAACTGAATAATGAAAAAAATTCAAAACTAAAATTTGGGGAATATGAAGATAATGTCTGATTATGAGCATTGAAAAAGTAAACACATAGTTGAAGCTAAACTGAAAACTAAATTTACACATTGGTTTGGAGCACCTGTTCTGGGAAGACAAATTGAGATTCGCTTTTTGAGACCAGTTAGAAATTTACGACCTTGGGCACTTACTTTCTCTAAGCCTCACATTACTTTTTCATAAATTGAGATATTAATGGAACAAATCCTCGAAGGTAATTTAGTGATCAAATACAATATTTTGTGTCCTACGTAGTTCCTAGCCTAGTATTTTTAATTAACATTGTTTTAATTGTGGTGACCAAATGGTAATGGAGAATTATTCTTGAATGAAACCATATACATGAAAATAATAACGCAGTCTTGAAAGTCTGGGTCTGAAATCCCAGACTACATTACAAGAGATTAAGTGGAGTGAGGTGTGGATGGACCAATTGGCAGGGAAGAGCATTTTAAAATTATGATAATGTACTGAGCTTGCATTTATT
Source organism: Ovis aries (assembly GCF_016772045.2). NCBI lineage: Eukaryota > Metazoa > Chordata > Mammalia > Artiodactyla > Bovidae > Ovis > Ovis aries. The sequence continues at coordinate 39,140,404 of NC_056061.1, read as the reverse complement.
TATAAAGTTTAAAATTAGATAAATTTAAGTTTGAAATATGTTTGAAAATATTTCAAATTACATGAGAAGATGTATTTAAAGACAATACAATTAGCAAAGCAGAATTTAAAAGATAAGAGAAGTACTAACAATGAGAATCATAAACTAAATAGAAAAAAAGAATAAAAATAAAGAATAAATTTTGTTAAAATACTTGGGTTTAGAGATTTTTTAATATAGATACATAAAAGCTAATTTTTTTAAAGTCATAAATGTTATATAATCAAGACTGTCACGTATATCTAGAGGAATATATGTCAAAGATGTACTTCCTATTTATATCTGTAATGAAGGAACAAGTGAGATATAAAGCCTGTTTAAATACTATGTAAGGAACTGATTATATACTATGGTTTGAAGGAAAGATACTGGAATAAAATTGTGAGATTATATGCAAAATTGCTTAAAGTCCTAGATGGTAGTAAAATGATAACCTTTCATGATAACTATATGAATCTTTTAGGATAAAAGTCAATTAGTTCACCACCCTAAGGTATTTATAAATTAACATGTAATTTCAGAACCTAAGTCCTGCTTAATAGTAAATGTATCTAAGAAGTTACAGTCCCCTTGTGAATTAAATACTCCATGGGTAGGCCTGTTATTCAGTGCATTACCTTGACATTGAAAGAACATACATTCTTTCCTTTGCTTTATTCCCAAGTTTTGGATAATATTTCTTAACAGTGGATGCTACTATTATTCTCCAAACTACTGCTTATTGAGTGTTTATTTTCATGTGTCTTCACTACATAGAAAAGTTTATTTTACAAAAATACATGAAAAAGCTAGGATATTTATTTTTAAAAATAAATTATAACTTTACTTTTTATTATTTATCAAAATAAGTTTCATGGCTTATAAATTAAATGAACATTTAAAATATATTGATAGTTTTAAAGGCTTGAGAAATCCTAAAGCATGGAAGCGATGAATTTGATTACCTAAAAGTTTACAGCACTCAAACTGCCACAATAATATTTAAAAAGAGAATACTATGAACAATTATAATAGTGTGTTGATGCTTTTCATAAAATCTCATGAAATTTAGTTAATGTTCCAATAAAATATTATTAAAACTGTGAAAAATTCTTCAAGAAATGGGAATAACAGACCACCTTACCTGCCTCCTGATAAATCTGTATGCAGGTCAAAAAGCAACAGTTAAAATTGAACATGGAATAACAGACTGGTTCCAAATAGGGAAAGGAGTACGTCAAGGCTGTATATTGTCACCCTGCTTATTTAACTTATATACAGAGTACCTCATGCGAAATGCTGGGCTGGATGAAGCACAAGCTGGAATCAATACTGCTGGGAGAAATATCAATGACCTGAGATATGCAGATTACACTACCTTTATCGCAGAAAGCAAAGAAGAATTGAAGAGCCTTTGATGAAAGTGAAAGAGGAGAGTGAAAAAGTTGGCTTAGAACTCAACATTCAGAAAACTAAGATCATGGCATCTGGTCCCATCACCTCATGGCAAATAGATGGGGAAACAATGGAAACAGTGATAGACTTTATTTTCTTGGGCTCCAAAATCACTGCAGATGATGACTGCAGTCATGAAATTAAAAACTGCTTGCTTCTTTGAAGAAAATCTAGGACCAATCAGACAACATATTAAAAAGCAGAGACATTGCCAACAAAGGTCTATCTAGTCAAAGCTATGGTTTTTCCAGGAGTCATGTATGGATGTGAGAGTTGTCTATAGAGAAAGCTGACTGCTTTTTGAACTGTGGTATTGGAGAAGACTCTTGAGAGTCCCTTTGACTACAAGGAGATCCAACCAGTCCATCCTAAAGGAGATCAGTCCAGAGTGTTCATTGGAAGGACTGATGGCTGAAGCTGAAACTCCAATACTTTGGCGCCCTGATGTGAAGAACCGACTCATTGGAAAAGACCCTGACATAAGACATAAGAGAACTGGGTTGGACCCCTGGGTTGGGATTGAAGATTGAAGGAGGGAGGAGAAGGGGACAACAGAGGATGAGATGGTTGGATGGCATCGCTGATTCAATGGACATGAGTTTGAGTAAGCTCCAGGAGTTGGTGATGGACAGGGAGGCCTGGCATGCTGCAGTCCATGAGGTCGCAAAGAATAGGACATGACTGAGCAACTGAACTGAACTGAACTGAACTCTTGCATTACAGGTGGATTCTTTATCAGCTGAGCTATCCGGGAAGCCTGTGGTGTCTTTGACCAGGTTCATATCGAGTAATGCTGGCTTTGTGAAATAAGCCTGAAAGTGTTCAATCTTGTTTTATATGATGGAAATGTTTGAAAAGGACAAGTACTAATTCATCTTTAAATGTTGGGTATAATTCACCAGTGAAGCTGTTTGGTCTTGGACTTCTGTTTGTAGGGAGGCTTTTTAATTACTGATTTGAGGTTCTGTGCTAAGTCGCTTCAGAGTTTCTGTCCAACTCTCTTCGACCCCAAGGCTGTAGCTCGCCAGGCTCCTCTGTTCATGAGATCCTCCAGGCAAGAATACTGGAGTGTGTTCCATGCCCTCCTCCAGGGGATCTTCCCAACCCAAGGATCCAACCCTGTTCTCTTATGTCTCCTGCATTGGCAGGTGGGTTCTTTACCATTAGCACCACCTGGGAAGTGATTTAGCTTAATAACTAGTAATCAGTCTGTTCAGATATTCCATTTTTCATGATTTAATCTGGAAGGTTGGTTGTTTCTAGAAATTTATACATTTCTATAAGGTTTTCCAATTTGTTGACATATAATTGCTCATAGTGTTTTCTTATGATCCTTTTTATTTCTGTGGCTGTTATAATATCTTTTTTCATTTCTGATTTTATTTGAGATTTCTGTTTTATTCTTGATGAATCTAGTTAAATTTTGTCAATTTTATTTTTTTAAAGAACCAACATTTAGTCCCATTGCTTTTTTCTATTATCTTTTAATATTCTATTTTACCTACATCTTCCCTGATCTTCATTATTTCCTTCCTTCTACAAATTTTGGGCTTTGGTTTGTTTTATTTTTCTAGTTCCTTGGCCTGTAGAAGTTGTTTATTTGAGATTTTTATTTGCTTGTTTCTTGAGGCATATATCATTATGAGCTTCCATCTTGGAACCACTTTTGCTGCATCATAAATTTTGATATGTTGTATTTTTATTTGTCTCAAGGTATGTTTTGATTTTGTTTTTCATTTCTGTTGTTGAACCAGAGGTTAAAGTGTCTGCCTGGAATGCGGGAAACCTGGGTTCAACCCCTGGGTCGGGAAGATCCCCTGGAGAAGGAAAATGGCAACCCACTCCAGTACTCTTGCCTGGAGAATCCCATGGAGGGAGGAGCCTGGTAGGCTACAGTCCATGAGGTCGCAAAGAATCGGACATGACTGAGTGACTTTTTATTGTTTTTTTCAGTTCAGATATTGTACTCTTTAAGTTCTGTGACATCCTTAGATTTTCTTTGATGTTCTCACTTTGTTCATCTATTCTTCTCTCAAGTTTGTTTAGCATCTTTATGATCACTACTTTTAACTCTTTAGAAGGTAAATTGCTTATCCCTGTTTCATTAATTTTTTGAGGGTTTATCTTGTTCTTTGTTTGAAGTGCATATCTCTGTTGCCTCATTTATACTGGGCTTCCCTTATGGCTCAGCAGGTAAAGAATCTGCCTGCCATGCAGGAGACCTGGGTTTGATCCCTGGGTTGGGAGGATCCCCTGAAGAAGGGAAAGGCTACTTGCTCCAGTATTCTGGCCTGGAGAATTTCATGGACTGTATAGTCCATGGAGTTGCAAAGAGTCGGACACAACTGAGGGACTGTCACTTTTATTTTCATTTCTATTGATCCTCTGTTTCTGTATAGTAAATGAAAGAGCTACTTCTCTCAGTCTTGAAGGGCTTTCCTTATGTAGGCTTTACTGTTTAATGCTGCTCTAGCTTTTGATTGTCTCCAAACTTTTGTGATTGTCTAAGAAGATAATTTTATTTTTAATAGATTTCAGTAGTTGAAGGTCTGCCAACACCAGACAATGTCCCACCAAGATTCAGGCTGATTGGAGGTCAGACTCTAGAACAACATCTTTTAAAGAATGCAAGTATATACTGTTCTGCACGATCACATGCTAAGCCCCACTGGTCCCCAGAGCCAGGTGATCCAGAGGTGTCCCATGGGCAGCAGTCACAAAAATCAGGGCTCCAGTTGGGTACAGAAACTTTATTTTCTGTGAAATACCAGTGAACTATAGCGCAATAGTGAGGCAGAGGAAATGTGCAAAGATTCTGTTCACCACCGTATGTACCCTGAAAGCATTTCCACAGATTTTAGGTGTGTGCCAAACATAAAGCCTGCCCCTAAGACTGAAGCTCCAGAAGTAGCAACTAGACTTCTTTCATGGAAAGACTGGAGTGTGTTTCAGTCTGTTGTCTGTGCAATGCCCTGGGGATGGTAGCCTGTCAAAAATTGCCTCTTTGACTGTTATAGTACCATGGGACTCTGAAATGCAAGTGCCCTGGCTATCAGAATCATACAATCAAGGAGAATCTCTTAAATATGTCTGCAAGTGCCAGGGACCCAGATATACCAACACGACAATAGCTCCCCTCTGGGAGATGTGAACACTTTGGACTCTCACAGAGGGAGCGTAGGTGGATAGTGCCCACCACCTGACATCTCAGGAAAGGTTTACCACTGGCTATTAGATGTATATTTAATTAGAAGCCTCCCCTTCAGGCTATAACTTATGATGCTAAGCTAATAAGCCTCTATCCAGAAAGACTGAGCTCCTGGAACTGTTGCCTTTTGTTGTGCCCTGGGGGTGGTAGTTGTTTAAGAACTCTTTCAGTGTATATTGTAGTCCTGTGAGACATATAAGTGTAAGCCCCACTGACCACCAGAGCCAGGTGATATAGATATGCCCCTTCTAGCAGTCACGAAAATCAGGGTACTAGAGAAGGATATAAACTTCTTTGTGTAAGATACTAGCAATCTGGAGTGAGGCGGAGCGAGAGTGAAAATACTGAATTAACCAGCCTCTGTTATCTTAGAGACCCCCATTAAGCCCCTACAAGGTGCCAAACCAGAAGCCTGCCCCTTAGGCCTAAGCTCCTAGACAAGCACATAAGCCTTTTTCTCGGAAAGATTGGAGTGTGTTTCAGTTTGCTATCTGGGCAGTGTCCTGGGTGTAGTAGTCAGTCACGCTATCACTCCAATTGCTACAGTGCCATGAGACCAAGAAGTACAAGTCCCTGTAGTCTCCAGAGCCAAGCAATCAAGGGGCATCCCCTGGGTAGCAGTCACAAAAACAGGTCATCAAACATGAGTAGAAGCTTCCTGCTGGGAGGTATTGGTATTCTGGAACATGGCAGAAGAAAGTGCAAAGTTGCTACCCACTGGCTGAACTGAAGTAGGGGGGTAGTAAAATGATGCCACTTGATGAAAAAAAGGTAAATGAAAAAAGGAAAAGAGAGAAAAAAATTTTTAAAATGAATAAAAGAGAAAAAGGAAAGAGAAAAAAAGGAAAATAAAAAGTGGAAGAAAATGATGGCACCTGCCTTAGCTTTAGTTAAGCAGAGAGAGAGCACAGAAGATGGTACCTACCAGTTGGAGCATAGATATGGCACACATGGAAAGGGAAAAAAAAGAGAAAAGGATAGGGAAAAAAAAAAAAAAAGGTGTCTGCTGGCTTTAGCAAGGCCTTAAGGTGCCTTAAGACAATGAGGAAGTGGGAAGATGTCACCCACCAGCTTCTGTCCCTGGAGAGTATCCCAGCAGGCACCTGCCCCTTAGACAATTGCTTTAAATTTGGAAAACAAGTCTCTTTCACATAATGTCTAGGCATCTTTCAAATGACTGTTTCTGCACCGGATCCTACTGTGGGTCAGTTTGTTCATGGGCCCTCTAAGGGACGTTCAGTTTACCACGTGGGCTATGAGCTCCACTGGTCATCAAAGTCAGAGATTTGGGGCTCTTGTTTCTCTGGCTGTTCTCAGAAGTTAGGGAGCCAGATTTGGGGTATAAATACTTTGCTTCTCAGGGAGAAGTTCAGGGTTTTGAGCTCCCTCCAAGTTGTAAGTCACTGCACTGGGGATGGGGTTTATGATGAGATTATTATGTCTTAAACTTTCCTGCCCACCTCCATTTGGTTGTCCTCTCTTTGCTGACATGAAGTGGTTACTCTGCTAGGTTTTAGGGTTTAAGAGTTAACTGTTCCATATATAGCTATAAATTTAGTATCTGTGGAAAGTGGTGAGTTATGGATTTTTCTGTCTTCATCTTGAATTGAGAACAGGATCTTCCTGACCCAGGGATCGAACCCGGGTCTCCCACATTGTAGACAGACACTTTACCGTTTGAGCCACCAGGGAAGTCCCTGAACTGAGAATAGTGCGTAGTTTTTAAATTGCTAATTACATCTTTTCTTGTTACAGGCCTATTTAAATATGCTGTGTCTTATTGAGTGAACTTTAGTAATTTGTGTCTTTCAGTAATTTCTGTAGTGACGCCTTTTCCCACCATAAGTTTTTAACTTATGGTGTATAGTGGTGTATAGTTTTCATAGCATTTTATAATCTCTTGTATTTCCTAAGATTGTTAGTGATGTTCTCTCTGTAATGCCTGAGTTTATGAATTTGCGTCTTCTCTTATTTTTCTTGATCAATCTAGCTAAAATTTTTTGCCAACTTTATTGTTTTTTTTCTGGAACCATCTTTTGGTTTGGCTGAATTTCTCTTCTCTACTAAGTTTAGTTCTGCTCAGCTTTCAATTCTTTCTCTCTGCTTACATTCATTTTATTTTTTTTTCCTTCTAGTTTTAAATATATACGGTTAGGTTGTTGATTTAATATCATTCTTTTTAAAACTTATTAATACAATTTAGTTTTTGGAGAAGCTTTGGGTTCACAGCAAAACTGAGTGGAAAATACAGAGAGTCTACCGTCTAGTCCATCTTCTCTCCCCATCCCAACCACGACATCTGCCACCACCAAAAAATGTGACACATTGGTTACAATCAATGAACCAATACTGGGAAGTCATTATCAATCATTTCATAAAGCCTGAAAAATAGAGAGACATATAATATCTATGGGTCAGGAGATTTGATTTTATTAAGATGTCAGTTTTCTACTAACTGCCCTATAGGATCCATGCAATCCCAATGAAGATCCCAATAGGCTTCGTTGTAGAAATTAATGAGTACACTGTGGAAAATTCTGAAAGAGATGGGCATACCAGATCACCAGACCTGCCTCTTGAGAAACCTGTATGCACGTCAGGAAGCAACAGTTAGAACTGGACATGGAACAACAGACTGGTTCCAAATAGGAAAAGGAGTATGTCAAGGCTGTATATTGTCATCCTGCTTATTTAACTTATATGCAGAGTACATCATGAGAAACCCTGGGCTGGATGAAGCACAAGCTGGAATCAAGATTGCTGGGAGAAATATCAATAACCTGAGATATGCAGATGACACCACCCTTATGGCAGAAAGTGGAGAGGAACTGAAAAGCCTCTTGATGAAAGTGAAAGAGGAGAATGAAAAGTTGGCTTAAAGCTCAACATTCAGAAAACTAAGATCACGGCATCCAGTCCCATCACTTCATGGCAAATAGATGGGGAAACAGTGGAAATAGCAGCTGACTTTATTTTTCTCTGCTCCAAAGTCACTGTGGATGGTGATTGCAGCCATGAAATTAAAAGATGCTTGTTCCTTGAAAGGAAAGTTATGACCAACCTAGACAGCATATTAAAAAGCAGAGACGTTACTTTGCCAACAAACGTCCATCTAGTCAAGGCTATGGTTTTTCCAGTGGTCATGTATGGATGTGAGAACTGGACTATAAAGAAAGCTGAGTCCCGAAAAACTGATGCTTTTGAACTGTGGTGTTGGAGAAGACACTTGAGAGTCCTTTGGACTGCAAGGATCCAACCAGTCCATCCTAAACGAGATGAGTTCTGGGTGTTCATTGGAAGGACTGATGTTGAAGCTAAGACTCCAGTACTTTGGCCCTGTGATACAAAGAACCAACTCATTGAAAAAGACCCTGATGCTGGGAAAGATTGAGCGCAGGAGGAGAAGGGGATGACAGAGGATGAAATGGCTGGATGGCATCACCGACACAATGGACATGGGTTTGGGTGGACTCGGGGAGTTGGTAATGGACAGGGAGGCCTGATGTGCTGTAGTTCATGGGGTCGCAAAGAGTCAGACATGACTGAGAGACTGAACTGAACTGAACTGAATGAGTAAGTTCTAAAATCCATATGAAAATGCAAATACGCTAGAGCAACAAAAATGACTTGAAACAAAGAAATTAAATTGAAAGACTAATTCTACCTAATTCTAAAACAAATATTTTCATTTAATATTTTAAGGAAATAGATGGCGAAACAGTGAAAACAGTGTCAGACTTTATTTTGGAGGGCTCCAAAATCGCTGCTGATGGTGGTTGCAGCCATGAAATTAAAAGATGCTTACTCCTTGGAAGGAAAGTTATGACCAACCTAGATAGCATATTGAAAAGCACAGATATTACTTTGCCAATGAAGGTCCGTCTAGTCAAGGCTATGGTTTTTCCAGTGGTCATGTATGGATGTGAGAGTTGGACTGTGCAGAAAGCTGAGCACTGAAGAATTGATGCTTTTGAACTGTGGTGTTGGGGAAGACTCTTGAGAGTCCCTTGGACTGCAAGGAGATCCAACCAGTCCTTGCTAAAGGAGATCAGTCCTGGTGTTCATTGGAAGGACTGATGTTGAAGCTGAAACTCCAATACTTTGGCCACTTCATGCAAAGAGTTGATTCATTGGAAAAGACCCTGATGCTGGGAGGGATTGGGGGCAGGAGGAGAAGTGGACGGCAGAGGGTGAGATGGCTGGATGGCATCACCAACTCGATGGACATGAGTTTGAGTGAACTCCGGAAGTTGGTGATGGACAGGGAGGCCTGGTGTGCTGCAATTCATGGGGTCTCAAAGAGTGGGACATGATTGAGTGACTGAACTGAACTGAACTGAACTGAACTGTTCTTGCTTACTTCTTGACCTGCATACAGATTTCTCAGGAAGCAGATAAAGTGGTCTCATATTCCCATTTCTTTAAGAATTTTCCACAGTTTGCTGTGATCCACACAGTCAAAGACTTTAGCATAGTCAATAAAGCAGAGGTAGATGTTTTTCTGGAACTGTCTTGCTTTTTCAATGATCCAATGGATGTTTTCAATTTGATCTCTGGTTCCTCTGTCGTTTCGGAATCCAGCTTGAACATCTGGAAGTTCACGGTTCACATACTGCTGAAGCCTGGCTTGGAGAATTATGAGCATTACTTTGCTACTGTGTGAAATGAGTACAATAGTGCAGTAGTTTGAACATTCTTTGGCATTGCCTTTATTTGGGATTAAAGTGAAAGCTATACTTTTCCAGTCCTGTGGCCACTGCTGAGTTTTCCAAATTTGCTGGCATATTGAGTGCAGCACTTTCACAGCATCATCTTTTAGGATTTGAAATAGCTCAACTGGAATTCCATCGCCTCCACTAGCTTTGTAGCAATGCTCCCTAAGGCCCGCTAGAATTCACATTTCAGGATGTCTGGTTCTAGGTGAGTGATCACACCATTGTGCTTATCTGGGTCATGAAGATCTTTTTTGTGTAGTTATTCTGTGTAGTCCCACGACCTCTTCTTAGTATCTTCTGCTTCTGTTAGGTCCATACCATTTCTGTCCTTTATATACCAGACTACCTTACTTGCCTCCTGATAAATCTGTATGCAGGTCATGAAGCAACAGTTAGAACTGGATATGGAACAACAGGCTGGTTCCAAATCGGGAAAGAAGTCCGTCAAGGCTGTATATTGTCACCCTGCTTGTTTAACTTATATGCAGAGTGCATCATGAGAAATGCTGGTCTGGATGAAGCACAAGCTGGAATCAAGATTTCTGGGAGAAATATCAATAATCTCAGATACACAGATGATGCCACCCTTATGGCAGAATGCGAAGAATAACTAAAGAGCCTTTTGATGAAAGTGAAAGAGGAGAGTGAAAAAGTTGACTTAAAACTCAGCATTCAGAAAACTAAGATGGCATCTGGTCCCATCTCTTTATGGCAAATAGATGGGGAAACAGTGGAAACAGTGAGAAACTATTTCGGGGGGCTCTAAAGTCACTGTAGATGTTGACTGTAGCCATTAAATTAAAAGCTGCTTGCTCCTTGGAAGAAAAGCTTGGACCAATTCAGACAGCATATTAAAAAGCAGAGACATTACTTTGCCAACAAAGGTTCATCTAGTCAAGGCTATGGTCTTTCTAGTGGTCATGTATGGATGTGAGAGTTGGACTATAAAGAAAGGTGAGGGTCGAAGAATTGATGCTTTTGAACTATGGTGTTGGAGAAGACTCTTGAGAGTGCCTTGGACTGCTAGGAGACCCAACCAGTCAATTCTAAAGGAAATCTGTCCTGAATATTCATTGGAAGGACTGATGTTGAAGCTGAAACTCCAATACTTTGTTCACCTGATGCGAAGAACTAACTCCTTGGAAAAAACCCTGGTGCTGGGAAAGATTGAAAGCGAGAGGAGAAGGGGACCAACAGAGGATGAGATGGTTGGATGGTATCATCACCTCGATGGACATGAGTTTGAGTAAGCCTCGGGAGTTGTTGATGGACAGGGAAGCCTGGCATGCTGCAGTCAAAGGGGTTGCAGAGTCAGACACGACTGAGTGACTGAACTGAAGTGATTCTTCCTTACATTGTTTTTGATAAGAAATCTGCTTTTATTTTTCTCCCTGTGTCTCTCCATGTCTCTTTAACTCTGACTGCTTCTAAGATTTTCGTCTAATCTGTAATTTTGAGCAATTTGGTGATGATATGTCTTGATGTCACTTTATTTTTGTACTTGCAATTTTTAGAGCTTATTGGATATCTGTTTAAACTTCTTACAAACTTTGGAAAACTTTTGTTTATTATTCTACAAATTATTTTTTTTTCTCTCCTCCATCCCCCTTATCTCTTTTGGGGACTCCACACATATATCTTAGGTCCCTTGAAGTTGCCACAGCTTATATTTTTTTTAAAGAGCTCTATCTAGTTTTTATTTATATGCCAGAGAATTCAATAAATTATATGATCCAACGGTTTTCAGTATTCATCTCAATAAAGAATCTGCCTGCAATGCAGGAGACCCAGGTTCAATTCCTGGGTCAGGAAGATCCCCTGGAGAAGGAAATGGCAACCCATTTCAGTTTTCTTGCTTGGAGAATCCAATGGACAGAGGAGCCTAGTATGGTCTCACAAGAGTTGGACATGACTGAGCAACTAAACCACCACCACTTATGAATATACTAAAAACCACTGAGCTAAGATAGTCTAGAGACATTGAACTGTTTTTAATTTAAAATTATTATTCTTTGTGCTTCATTTTGGATAGTTTCTTTTCCAATGTTTTCAAGGTCAGTATTTCTTTTTCTTTTCTTTTGCTGTGTCTAACCCACAAGTAATCTCATCTAGTGTATTTTTCTTTTCAGACATTAGGGTTTTCATATCTAGAAGCTTGATTTGGGTGTTTTATATATTCTCTACCTCTCTACTTAACTCTTTAAACATATGGAATAAAGTTACAATGATTATTTTCCTAATCATGTCATGTTCACTATTTCTAACATGAATTCTGCATCAGTTTTAATTGGTTGATTTCTTTCTTATTGTATGTCTTCTTTATTTGATAATAAATTGTAAAAATTCACCTTTTTGAATGCTGAATATTTTTAGGAATATTTTTGTGCTTATTTAAGTATTAAGAAAAATGTGATCTTTTTTTTAAAGGTGTTTTTAAGTGGGACCAGAACCACTTTTAATCTAGAGCTAGATTAACTTAGACGAAACCCTCATGTGAGCCACCCTGTACCCATTTATTATAAAATTTTTCTAGGCTGAGGGGAGGGAATAGGTAAACTCATTGTCTTGAATGATCACAAGTATTGTTTCTTCTAATTTTGGGGGGTGATTCTTTATCAACCCTTGGATATTTTCTTCATTTTTGTGTCCTTCTTAGTACTCAGTTAAGTATTCCCCCAGATCTTTGGTGTTTTCTCTGTATGCATCCTTTTCATCTTTGATACACTTTCCTGCAAATTTGTCTTGTTCTCTTCAGACTCCCAACTCTGATATTCACATCAAGGATTATTTCAGGTTCTGTATTGCTACCTAAACACTCTATCAAAGCTTTAAATTGGAGGTAACCTTAGCATGGACCTCATTTGTTTTCAGTTCATCAGGGATCACTGCCCATCATTACTTGATAGCCAGTGTGTTCAAAACCTTTACCTTTTGTCCATTTTTTGGGTTTCCATCAATTAGGTAATCAGATCTCTTTTCTTCAGTTCTGGCCAAAGACAGAAGTGTCTCCTTCGTTGATTTTTACTGGGACTTTTACTTGAATAATGTGAAATTGGGCCACATTGTGAGATGCATAAAAGCAATTAATAAACCTCCAATTTTTCATAGTATTTTCTTTACCAATTACCTATGCATGTGTACATGCTAAGATGTTTCAGTGGCGTCCAACTCTTTGTGACCCAATAGACTGTAGCCCACCAGACTCTTTTGTTAGTGGGATTGTCCAGGCAAGAATACTGGAGTGGATTGCCATGCCCTCCTCCTGGGGCTCTTCCCAACCCAGGGATCAAACCAGTGTCTCTTACATCTCCTGCTTGGCAGGCAGGTTCTTTACCACTAGGGCCACCTGGGAAGCTCAACTTATCTATATCAGAATAACATTATCTTAACAAGTTTATAAAGAAAATATATTACCTTTGTTTAAAAATAACCTTAGACACTGTCTGAAAATCCACGACTAATATCAGTCTCACTTTTCCTAAAATCTCATCGAAACTCATCAACTTCATTTTTCATGCTCCCTAATAGTAGCTGTTAATAGTCTCTGATTATAAAAACAGATGATATATATGCATGGTATAAAGAAAATCAATATTTTCTACTCAGTTTGAGATAATGTACACTTTTGTCCATGCTGTTCAGTAGGCCTGGCACCTATTGGTCACAATTTAGGTGTTTTTTTTTTTTTTTTAATACTTTCGTTCCAGTATTCTTTAAAACCATTTTGATTAGAACTGCTATGCCATGAGCTATTCAATAACCTTTGTTCTTTAGAGAAAAAAAATGTAACATCAGTGGGAGCTGACCTAGATGCTAAAATGATGATACAATATTTATATTATATTAAGAAGTGTCCTCTATAATGCAATTCACTCTTTGACCATTTGTCCATATATTAACATTGCTGGGTGACACTGAAGCCCTTTCTATACGTAATACTCAGCAATTTAAGCTTTGGCTCAATCTGGGTAGGCAGTGACTGGAAGGAGTTATCAGATGCTGATGGGTTGTTGGGGAGACAGGAACTTATAAAAGAAGAAAAGGATGGAAGCTAGGTCACTGTTCATGCTGTGCCCTGGACATTATTCTAAATCAAAGAAGTTCCTGTATTTCTGCCCTCTCCATAGAGACAGAGATAAACCTTAAGATTTTATTTTATTGTGAAAACTTGAAAATTGAAAGCAGGAATGATAAAGGCAGGCATAGACTAACATTCAAGAAAAAGATTGGTGTTTCTTAATTATCTTTGGTTATCTCTTGCAATGTATGCTATGCCATCAAATTTATATAACAGAGAGGTGCACAAAGGTCATTTGCTTAAATTTTAACTGGAGACTTAAGAACATATCTCTAATTTTTCATAGTATATAAATGATGATTTAAAAATGCTGAAATATGCTCTTTTACTGAGCTAAGATGAAATATATTTCATTTTAAAAGGGGCCAGAATGTAGAAAAAGTTTTGCTTTAAATAGTGATCAAATATTAATAGATCATTTCATATTTAACACATACAAATAAACTGCCTTTAACATGTTTTGTGTTGATCAAAGTTTTCATGATAGAACTGACTTTGATTTTAGACCTATATAATGAGTATATTTAACATCAAAATAACCTTTTACAACAGTTCATTGAGTTTATTGAGTAGTTCACACACTGATTTAATATTCCTTTGCTTTGGTATATGTGTGAGTGTTATTCTACAGTTGATCGTGTATAAACATTTATAAAATTTCCTGGCAGTGTTTAAAACTCTTATCTATTGAAGACTCATATACTGTACACTCTTTCTTAATTTATCATTAAATACCCTTATTAACCCAATGTAGGAATTTAAGAATTTCAGCACTAACTTGAGAGAGTTTACTATTTTAAAAAAGACATCTGAAAGATGAAACAGTTCCATATGTCTTTTGTCTTGTTTTTATTTCTTGTATTTCTTTGATGCCATGCGCCAGTGCTGGCTCTCTGAGAGCCAGACACAAAATGAGAGTGACATGTTGAACACGTTGATATCAAGGATGTGGTTACCTTAGCAACAGGAAACATATAAAAGCCCTCAGAACTTCCATTCCTACTCCTGGGACATTTCAGAGTTTCAGATACCGTATATCCTAATGAAGATGACGTCTATAAAAGACAGCACAAACGTTGAAGTATTATAATGTAAAAATAACTCCAGTTTTTCTCACAGGAACAAGTTAGTAATTTATAATCTACCCTCTTCCTGAGAACGGTTTAGTGGTGGTCTAAACCAAAGGAGAAACAACACTTATAGAGCTTATATTCTATAAAAGTAGAAGCTGCATTAAATTCTATGGATTTATACACATCTATAGAATTCGAAGTTCTCAGGTTTTGAAAAATTTGTTAGATTAGCATTAATTTTAATTCATTGAGTAATACAATATATTAAGATTCTGAATTACTATAGAAATGACTTTGGAAGAAAACTAGGTTTTTTCTTATAGATAGTTGGACTATGAGAATTTGATCTGTCACTGGGGAAGAAAGCCCTTCTTGAAGTTTGCCAAAGTAAGAATAAGATTTCTCTTTAGCAATCAAATGCTGCTTTCAACCCTACTGGCTATCTTTAAAAGAGTCTTATTTGTGTTTTAATGTTCTAAATCTGTCTATTTTACCAAATTCTTTTGTTATTACTTCCTCTTGCTGATATTTTTGTTTGTCATAATGTCTGTGTTTTCTTCCAGTTGAAAGAAGACTAGTAATAATTTTCTATAGGTAAAGTCTCTCTCTCTTTCATGGTCTCTTTACCTCTTTCTTTTTGCCTGATTTTATATTAAATGGTCCATGCTACTCACACACAGAAGTGAACTGACCCTTTTCCTCTGTGAAAAATAATTTGGTTTTTACATTTGTTAAACAGTGTGATATTGATTTCTCATATTACTAGAATTTTAGCCAACAAACACTTTAATTGTTAGAAGATTCAGTGGTGAATCAACTATGATCTAGCACTTTTGGACAAGTCCATATGACAAATT